>NC_092224.1:44408917-44434092 GCF_036320965.1 Panulirus ornatus
GGAATACTCAAGAAACTTATGCCTCTATAGTTTGAACACTCATTTTAACCCCTCCGCCTTTGTACAATGGCACTATGCATGCATTCCGCCAATCCTCAGTCACTTCACCATGAACCAAACATACATTGAATATCCTCACCAAACAGTCAATAAGAGTCACCCCTTTTTTTAATAAATTCCATTGCAGTACTATCCAAACCCGCCGTCTTGCCAGATTTCATCTTCTGCAAAGCTTTCACTACCTCTTCTCTGTTTACCAAACCATTCTTTTTGACCCTCTGACTTTGCACACTACCCCAAACCAAATGCCATATATCTGCCATTCTATCATCAAACACATTCAGTAAACCTTCAAAATACTCACTCCATCTCTTCATTTCATCATTACCTGTTATTTCCACCTCACTCGCCCCCTTCATTAATGTTCCCATTTGTTTTCCTGTCTTATGTATGTTATATACCTCTTTCCAAAACATCTTTTTGTTCTCACTGTATATTCATTATTCATTATAATTGATCGCTGATCCTACATCAATAAAAGTAGTGCCAGGAAACAGATGAAGAAAAATCCATCCACTATATACGCACACATATACATACACGTACATGCACATACATGTCAATATATTCACATATACATATATACACATGTATACACATGTTCTTTTACTTGCATGCTTTCATCCATTTCAGGCTCCACCCTGCCCTGCAGGAAACAGCATCACTACCCCTGCTTCAGTAAGGTAGTGCGAGGAAAACAGATGAAAAAGATCATATTCGTTTACACTCAGTTTACTTGCTGTCATGTGTAATGCACCAAAACCACAGCTGCCTAACCACATCTAGGCCCCACATACCTTTCCATGGTTTACCCCAGATGCTTCATATGCCCTGGTTCTGTCCATTAACAGCTCATCAACCCCAGTTTACCACATTGTTCCAGTTCACTCTATTCCTTGCATGCCTCTCACCTTCCTGTATGTTCAATCCCTGATCGCTCAAAATGTTTTTTAATCCATCCTTCCACTTCCAATTTGGTCTCCTGCTTCTTGTATCCTCCACCTCTGCAACATACATCCTCTTTGTCAGTCTTTCCTCACTCATTCTCTCCATATATCCAAACTGTTTCAACACATCCTCCTCTGCTCTCTCAACCACACTCTTTTTATTACCTCACATCTCTCTTACCCTTTCACTACTTGCTCGATCAAACCCCCTCACACCACATATTGTCCTCAAACGTCTCATATCCAACACATCCACCCTCCATGCAACCCTCTCTATAGCCCATGCCTCGCAACCATATAACATTGTTGGAACTACTATTCCCTCAAATATACCCATTTTTGCTCTCCGTGATAACATTCTCTCCTTCCATAGGTTCTTCATCACTTCCAGAACCTTTGCCTCCTCCCCCACCTTGTGACTCACTTCTGCTTCCATGGTTCTTTTCAATGCTAAGTCCACTCCCAGATATCTAAAACACTCCACATCCTCCAGTTTTTCTCCATTCAAACTTACATCCTAATCAACTTGTCCCTCAACCCTAATGAACCTAATATCCTTGCTCTTGTTCACATTTATTCTCAACTTTCTCCAGTCACACTTTTTCAAACTCTGTCACCACATATTATCCCTGGGGGTAGGGGAGAAAGAATACCTTCCTTGTATTCCTCTGTTCTTATCACTACCTCGTTAACATGGAAATGGCGAATATGTATGAAAAGAAAAATTATATATAGAATCATGGGTGGAAATGGTTAATAGCTTGTAGAGTTGCGTGCTGAAAATGCACTGGTGGTTGGAATAGCTGGCTTAAAAAGAGGGACATGCAGAAATATACGTATTTGAGTAGGTTAGATTGTCAGTTGGTATTACTGGACTTCATATGAATTGATAGGCATGTAAAAGAGATGATAAGGACAACTGGTAGGATGTGTGATCACTATCTTGTGGAGGGAAAGTTAAAGATTTGTAAAGGTTTTCAGATAAGAGGAAATGTCAGTGAGAAGAAGTGAGCTTGGAAAAGGAACCTATATTAAGAAATATCAGTATAGATTGGGTGCAGAATGGCAAAAGGTAAGAGTAAATGAAGCAAGGAGAGTGAGGAATGGTAGGTATATAGGGAAGTAGTGCTGGCATTTGTGAAAGGTGCATGTGGCATGGAAAATGTGGGAGATGGGCAGATTACAAAGGGTAGTGAGGGGTGGGATGAAGAAGTGAAGTTGCAAGTGAAAGAGAAAAGAAAGGCATTTGAACAGTACTTACAGGGAAGGAGTGCAAATTATTGGGATGTGTTTAAGAGAAAGTGGTAGAAGGTCAAGTGGAAAGCGCAGGGGTTGAAAAAGAGGGCAAGTGAGAGTTGAGGTGAGCAAGTGTTGGTAAGCTGTAGGAAAAATAAGATGATTTGGAAAGAGGTTAATAATGTTCAAAAAATTAGAGAACAAATAGGAACATTGATGAAGGTGGCAAAAGGGAAAATGTTAATAAGTTGTGATAAAGTGTGGGGGAGATGAAGTGAGTATTTTGAAGGATTGTTAATGCATTTGATGATTTGGTGGTAGATGTAGGATGTTTTGTTTGAGATGGTATGTGAAGTGTGAGAGTCATGGAGAGTGATTTGGTGATGAGAGACAAGGTGGTGAAAGCTTTAGGTCAGATGAAATGCAGAAAGGCAGCTAGAGTGGATGGCATTGCTGTTGAATTCATTAAGAAAGAGGGTGACTGTTGTTAGATGGTTGTTAAGGATTTTCATTGTATGTATGGATCATGGTGAGGTGCCTGAAGATTGGCAAAATGCATGAATAAAAGCAAGGATAAAGGTGAGTGTTCAAACTACAGTATGGTTTCAGAAGTGTTAGAGTATGTTTGGATCTGGTGTTTTCTTTAAAGAATGTGTATGACAAATGATTAGAAAAAATAAATGGATTTGTATTTGGCATTTATGGATCTGGATAAGGCATATGATAAGCTTGATAGAAATGCCTTGTGAAAGGTCTTTGATATATGCTGTGTGGGAGAAAACTGTTGAAAGCAATGAACAGTTTTTGTGAAAGGTGTAAGGTTTGTGTATGAGTAGGAAGCGAGGAGAGTGAATAGTTCTAAGTGAAGGCTGGTCTGCATCAGGTGTGTGTGATGTCACCATGATATTTTAGTTTGTTCATGAATGGGGAGGTGAGGGAGGTAATAGTGAGAATCATGGAGAGAGGGGGATATGGGGGATGAGAGGGCTTGGAAAGTGTGTCAGTTGTTGTTTGTTGATGATATAGCACTAGTTGCAGATTCGAGAGTGAAACTGCAGAAATTGGTGACTCGGTTCAGAAGAACGTGTGAAAGGAAAAAGTTGTGTGAATGTGAATAAAAGCAAGCTTATTAGGCCTAGCAGAGTTGAGGGACAGGTTACTTGGGGTTTGAGTTTGATTGGAGAAAAATTGGAGGAAGTGAAGTGTTTCAATTACCTTTGACTGGACATAGTGAATGGAACCATGGAAATGGAAATGTCATAAGGTGAGGTAGGGGACGACTGGGAGCACTGAAGAATGTGTGGAAAGAGAGAACATATCTGGGGGGGCAAAAATTAGTATGTTTGTGGGTATAGTAGTCCTGGATGGAGCACACCAAGGTTCCCACCTGTGGGTCAGTCTTGCAGTTACCACCAATGTGTGTAGATCTTTGCTACTTGTATGGTTTGGAATACCTCCTAATGTGATTTTTCTACAACCTGCTGTGTTTGTGTTTGTTTATATGGCATCCAAACATCCAGCATCATATTTTCCTACCCCATGACCAGCAGAACGAAAGTCCCAAATCTATTTTATGACATTTGTGATAATCTTTTGTAAATTCCTGACATACTACCATGATGAAAATCTGGTTAAGATACATTTTGGACATTATATTTCACGCTGTTACTCAAATCCCATTTTTTTCTGTTTATTGGTTCACTATATGTGGTTTCTCACTGTGTGAGGTTTTTGCAGAACATAACCCCTGCATAAAGCAAGGGATATATGTTCTTGAATACCTTACATGGTAATCTGCTAAGGTCTATCATATCTCTAATTCAGACACCCCATATGCCCCAGTGAAATATGCTGTTAAACCTGTGGAAGAATTCATAAGTATATTAAAAGAAAATTCCTCACGTGGTTTATTGACCTTGTAGACATAAAGGGTTTTCCATAAATGTACCAGTGGAAGAAACTATTGATATGATAAAGGAAGCTCCTTTCCAGTGCTCTGAAGGACACCTTTCCTACCAAGTGGACAGTATTGCTATGGGCTTACCTTAAGGAGTGGTCTTTGCTTAAACTTTTGTATGTCATATCAAGAACCAGTTGTTCAAACAACAGACAGCTGAGCTGTTTACATATTGTCACTATGTAGACGATATAATCATGGATGTAAAGGACAAAAACTAGCCACAACTCCTTCAGCAGAACATGGAGAGAATATTGGTTCTTTGCTTCACCATAGAGAAATGTGTCAAGAACATAATCTCCTTCCTTTCACTTATGTTGACTCTTCTAATAAAATTTTTACTATGCAAGTATGCACAAAATGCTCTGATTTGGGAAGTTGCCTTAATGAAGACAGTGGATGCCCTAGCAGATACAAAGTGTCATGAGAGCATATATTCAATAGGGATTCAAAAATTGTTCATATTGGCCTTTATTGCATCAGGAACTCATTAGAATCAAGCAGATACTAACAAATAATTACAATGGGTACAACACCACTGGTATCAATAAGGAAACAGAAAGACACATGAACAAACTTTTCAATCAACTTTAACATCCCAGCCCTACGGAGACTACTGTAGGCAGAGTCAGTGACTGGAAATAATAATGTGAAGACAAAAGGAAGGAGTTGTGAGAGTAATGTAGAGTTGTGAACACTGGGGTAAACTACAACACAAAGTAGTAAATGCAAAGAATATAAGTACCTTCAAGTCAAGGCTGGACAAATACTTTAATTGTCTCTGTTGTCAGTAAAAAAAAGAGCCAGTTAATCACTAATAATGTCTTTTTTTCAGTCTAACAGCAAAGCAACAGTTGACCAACTGATTGGAAACTTTTGTCCAGTCACACTTTCCTTTAGAATTTCCATGGCAGTATCTGCCCTTTATATTGTACGGTATTTTCATTCTTTCCTTTTTCCTGCTGGCAGTTGAGGCAGAGGAAAAGGTAGGTGGAGAGGTGCCTAACACTTTGCTATATTGTTTATACCACTGTGATTAGGTCATAAGAACAGATTACCTTTTTATGACTCGTCAGGTCTCCTGTTATTTTTCCCTCTCATATACTTTACCCCTATGTTGTGCATAAGCTCAGGTTGAGATGCATGGAAGTAAACAGGATATGAAGAAGGGAGAGTTAGCTGTTATATTTGAGGAGAGGGACCTTGATGTTCTGGCTTTGAGGGAAAAAAAGCTGAGAGGGAAGTGGGTAGAATGTTTAGAATGTTTTAGGGATGTCTAAGAGATAAAGTCTGGGCTTATAAGGATAAGAACAAAGGAAGGAAATGTACTTATGATAGGAGGAACATTCAAGGATGTAACAAAGTCGTTTCAAGACAGATTTGGGTGAAATGTAAGTAAGTTATGGGATGTGGCTGATTGTCAGTGCTTATGCACCTTGGGGTGAGAAAGGTATACAGTGAAGAGGTTGTTGGTGTGAGTGGGGCAGCAGGTGGGATGTCTGATCATTTCTTGGTAGAAGTGACTGAAGAATTGTAGTGGTTTTTTATAAAAGAGGAAATGAAATGAGTGGGAAGGAATTCATAAAGGGGAGTAATTTGGAAAAGAGGCCTGTATGCGGAGATACCAAGAGCTACTCACTGCATTGTCATAAAGTGAGAGTAATATAAAGTAAGGGTAAATGGGCATTGGGCAAGGAGTGAAAGGTATATAGAGAACCTATACTTACATGTGCAGGTGAAGTGTGAGGTATGGGGAAAGTGTGATTTGGGCTTATGAGAAAGACTGGTCAGTGATGGGTTAAGGAAGTTGAATTTTATTAAAAGAGAAACAAAAGGTGTATGGACAGTACATGCTGGAAGGAGAGCTTATGGTAGGCATAAAGAGAAAGCAGCAGGAGGTCAAGATGGTACAGGCAATGGAAATAAATGTCCAAGAAAGTTTTGTGTCAGCCTTGGGTAGATTTTTAGGTCTCACTATTGAATGTGACTGAAAAAATAAATAATTGCGCATGAACACACTTGAGAAATTCACACAAACTGAAAAAACAGCATTCAAGGAAGTATCATTTCAACTGCCGAAAGTTTTTGGGTCTCATTGATATATATATGATTGTAACAATAGATAAATGTTCATGAACAGTTTACCATGCTATGCTTTACAAATTTGCACTGTTATAAAGTTTTTTAATTATTTCACTTTTATGGAAGAAACCAATCTCATTTATTTATGAGATATTTATTTTTTTTGTCTTATCCATACTCACCAAAGTGGATGTATAACTCAAGTTGTGTGGAGGTCCTGTTAATTGCATATTCAGATTTACTGAGTCTTTTGACTTCTAATTAATCCTGCCTGTGCTTAGATGATTAACAGTATGGGAAGTCTGTTTATGCCTGAAGGGTTTGTCTTTTCCTGCCTTCATTCAAATTTGAAAGTACACTTTATCATTATGTAGAGGTACCTTATGTCACAAGCAATTATAAGTGGTACTAGAAAAAATACTTGCATATCAGTTTCCCATAAAACACAGTGTCTTAACCTGTGGGTACTTCAGCTGTAAATACATGGCTTGCCTTTTCCTGACATTATTTAAGTAGAAAGGTGTTCTTTATGGGTATGTAAGGATACCTTATGTCACAAGCAACTACGTCTAGCATTGGGAAAGAGTCCTAGTGACTCAGGTACCCATGGGGAAATAGTAGCCTTGGCATGTGTGTTTGGTACACCCCACTATTTAGTGACTAATTAGGGATAGGTTTTAGGCACTAATTGTGTTAATGATGATTCAGTGGATATTGAACTGTTAGCATGGGGAAAAGTTCTTTGCTTGTCAGTAATCCACTGGTGGTGGCGGAAAAGAGATGACGATGTTTGAGTCATCAAAAGTCATCAAACACCTGATAAATTGAGTGTAATCAATTATTTTCCAGACTTTTAATTTTCTTTTGACCTTTCATTTGATATTGACATTTCTTGATATTTCCTGTCAGTCAGTCAGGCAAACGCATATATTTTTTGATAAACCTCCATCCTAGGGACTGCATAAATTTTCAGTGCTTGATCCTGTAAGGGATAAAAAGATGTTTGATATGGTTTTTATTCAGGATGCCTTATGTCACAAGCAACTATGTTTAGCATTGGGAAAGAGTCCTAGTGACTCAGGTACCCATGGGGAAATAGTAGCCTTGGCATGTGTGTTTGGGACACCCCACTATTTAGTGACTAATTAGGGATAGGTTTTAGGCACTAACTGTGTTGATGATGATTCAGTGGATATTGAACTGTTAGCATGGGGAAAAGTTCTTTGCTTGTCAGTAATCCACTAGTGGTGGCGGAAAAGAGATGACGATGTTTGAGTCATCAAAAGTCATCAAAAACCTGATGAATTGAGTGTAATCAATTATTTTCCAGACTTTTAATTTTCTTTTGACCTTTCATTTGATATTGACATTTCTTGATATTTCCTGTCAGTCAGTCAGGCAAACATATATTTTTTGATAAACCTCCATCCTAGGGACTGCATAAATTTTCAGTGCTTGATCCTGTAAGGGATAAAAAGATGTTTGATGTGGTTTTTATTCAAATTGTGTACTGTGAAGGCTCAGTTGTTAGACTATTAGTCCGTGAATCTAAATCCTGTTTATAGTTACTTCAGACGGGGCTTTCCCATGTTATGTTACAGATCATTATAATGTCTGTAGATCTACCTAATGTTTTACTTACCTCAGAAGGGGCTTTCTCAGGTTACCCAGCTTGTTACTGATAGTCAGGTCTCTGTAAGTAGGCAGTGAAAAACTGCCTGAAATAATGTAATAGACCATTAGTCTGTAGGTTTAACTGCAGTTTTTATTTGCTTCAGAAGGTGCTTTCCCAGGTTACCCAGCTTGTTACTGATAATCAAGTCTCTGTAAGTAGGCAGTGAAAAACTGCCTGAAATGATGCCATTGAACCTATTTCTTTGTTTGATGTAGGCTACAAACTGGTGTGCTGTAACCACAGTAGTACTGTAGCCAGCACTGTGGTCTGGGTAATCATATGAGTTTAGGCAGGTAGAAAGTTTTATCTACCTAGTGTTTGAATGTAATGTAGAGGTCACTTGTTTAAATTAGTTGTTGAGGAGAAAATTTTCTATTTCATGCTTAATTCTATAACTGTAGGCTTTATTTCTCAGGTTTGTTGTTGTGGGCAAGTATGGATCCTCGAGTTACAGTCAACTTTGTGTGTCAGCGTTGTTTGCACCCGATTCAGTTGGATCCTGGTTTCTCACATCTCAATGAACACACACTTGCTGAACTTGCATGTAAGTTATATCTGTTATAGTATTTTAAGCCATTAATTCCTCACTTAGGTTTCTTTTCCAACCCTGTGAGTCAGCTTTTGTTTAAAAAATTTATTTAATCATACATTTTCAAAGATATTCATATAAGTGAAAAAATCACTTTACAGGAAAGTGATTGGTTCCTAGTGAATGTCGGTTTGCGGCAAGGATGCGTGATGTCTCCTTGGTTGTTTTGTTTGTTTATGCATGAGATTGTTAGGGAGGTGAATGCAAGAGTTTTGGAAAGAGGGGCAAGTATGTAGTCTGTTGTAGATGAGAGGGCTTGGGAAGTGAGTCAGTTGTTGTTTGCCGATAATACAGCGCTGGTGGCTGATTCAGGTGAGAAATTGCAGAAGCAGGTGACTGAGCTTGGTAGAGTGTGTGAAAGAAGAAAGCTGAGAGTAAATGTGAATAAGAGCAAGGTTATTAGGTTCAGTAGGGTTGAGGGATAAGTAAATTGGGAGATGAGTCTGAATGGAGAAAAACTGGAGGAAGTGAAGTGTTTTAGATATCTGGGAGTGGCTTTGGCAGTGGATGGAACCATGGAGGCAGATGTGAGTCACAGGGTGGGGGAGGAGGCGAAGGTTCTGGAGCGTTGAAGAATGTGTGGAAGGTGAGAACGTTATCTCGGAGAGCAAAAATTGGTGTGTTTGAAGGAATAGTGGTTCCAACAATGTTATGTAGTTGCTATTTCATGTGTGGTGGGGTGGCATGGGAATGAATAAAGGCAACAAGTATGAATTATGTGCATGTGTATATATGTATATGTCTGTGTATGTATATATATGTATATGTCTGTGTATGTATATATATGTATATGTTAAAATGTATAGGTATGTATATGTGTGTGTGTGGACATGTATGTATATACATGTGTATGTGGGTGGGTCTTTCGTCTATTTCCTTGCGCTACCTCACTAACGCGGGAGATAGCGACAAAGTATAATAAATAAATAGATATGAAATATAAATATACATTCTGATAATGTGTAGATGTTTCAGCACAACATGCTGAAAGGTTTGGGGGCAACTGTCAGCTGCATGTTTTTATCATTAAATTTACCTACATGGAAAAATTGATCCTGTGGCTAGGGGAGAGAGAATACCACCCATTTGTTCCTGCTTGTCATAAAAGGTGACTTAAAGAGGTGGGAGTGTGGGCTAGAAGTCTTCCCGTCCAGCTGTACTTTTCCAAGAGAAGGAACAGAGGTGGCGGCCAAGTGAGGATTTTTCCCTCAAAGACTCAATCATTTGTTCCTTACTTAACCACATTATTGCGGGAAACGGCAAATACATATGAAAAAAAATTGTATGACGTATTTTTGGGTTATGATGATTGTGCTTCATTGATGATTTTCTTTTCACAGTTCTGTATAATAAAAGTTTGTAAAATTACCAGCCTGACATTACTGTCAGGTCAGGCAGATGCCGGCAACATTTGTGTTAGAAATGCCTTTTGTCTCATCTTGATCATCTTTCAGTGGTGGAAGAGTCAGTTTCTATAAAATCACCCTCCTCAGGAACCAGACAGATCATCATCAAGTAATTCAGTTTGTCAGATCCTCTAAATCCAGCAGAATATCCTCCCTGGAAAATTCACTAGAATGTGCTGTCATTGGCATGGCTTGAGGATGACTGCCTGTGTGAAGAAATTGTTCTGCACTGCCACCATAGCAATTACCCAGGCCTTTAGATAGAGGCACAAAACTTGATGAATGGACTTATGTCTAGACGAGTTGCTTACCTTGGATAAATATCTGCCAAGAATAGATAAGGGGTTAATCATATCACTAAGAATGTGTAAGATACATATTTTCTTTTTCTTTCTTTCATACTGTTCGCCATTTCCCATATTAGCAAGGTAGTGTTAAGAACAGAGGACTGGGTCTTTGAGGGAATATCCTCACCTGGCCCCCTTCTCTGTTCCTCCTTTTGGAAAATTAAAAAAAACGAGAGGGGAGGATTTCCAGCCACTCGCTCCCTCCCCTTATAGTCGCCTTCTACGACACACAGGGAATACGTGGGAAGTAGTCTTTCTCCCCTATCCCCAGGGATGACACATACGTACATATACATATATACACATGTACATTATCATACTTGCTGACCTTTATATTTATGTAGGTGAAATTGCAATTTGGTAGTTCAGATAATTATATTCCAGATTATCATTTATCATTATCATTATTATCATACTTAATCGCTGTTTCACACATCAGTGAGGTAGTGGTAAGAAACACGAAGAATGGCCCATCCACTCATTTACACATATATATACCTAAATGCCCATACACAGGCATATACTTACGTATACATATCAACATTTACATATACACAGACATATACATATATACGTACACATGTACATATTCATAGTCTGTTGTGGATGAGAGAGCTTGGGAAGTGAGTCAGTTGTTCACTGATGATACAGCACTGGTGGCTGATTCATGTGAGAAACTGCAGAAGCTGGTGACTGAGTTTGGTAAAGTGTGTGAAAGAAGAAAGGTGAGAGTAAATGTGAATAACAGGAAGGTTATTAGGTACAGTAGGGTTGAGGGACAAGTCAATTGGGAGGTAAGTTTGAATGGAGAAAAACTGGAGGAAGTAAAGTGTTTTAGATATCTGGGAGTGGATTTGGCAGTGGATGGAATCATGGGAGCGGAAGTTAATCATAGGGTGGGGGAGGGAGCGAAAGTTCTGGGAGCCTTGAAGAATGTGTGGAAGTTGAGACATTATCTCGGAAAGCAAAAATGGGTATGTTTGAAGGAATAGTGGTTCCAACAATGTTGTATGGTTGCGAGGCGTGGGCTATAGATAGAGTTGTGCGGAGGAGGGTGGATGTGCTGGGAATGAGATGTTTGAGGACAATATGTGGTGTGAGGTTGTTTGATCGAGTAAGTAATTTCTAATAGACTAATAGAAATGTTTCCAAATCATTTTTCTCTTGGGTTGGATCATCCCACAAACTTTTAAGGGAATTTCTAGGATTCCCATGGTTTAGAAGCCTTTCAACCATCTGCCTTTTGGTGAGTTAAATGCCATGCAACCCTCATTCTCTTGTAGCCCTCCTTTATATTTTGACATCTTCCACTCTAGTGCATTGTGTAATGTACATTATTTAATGTTTTGACTTTGTTATCTTTTCTAAATAAACGGTGCTACTTTCTTCCCTTTTCTCTTTTTCTTCAGTTCTGATTTAGGTTTTCTTTTAGTTTGGAGGCTTTCAGTGCATAGGCCCCTTACAAGAGAAATATACATTGGTAAGGACTAGAATGATGTTATCCCAAAGTGATTCAAACCTTAGGTTGTGCCATCCAGGATTGGAGGGCAGTCATACAAGCCTCCATTTTGTTGGTTCTGTCACTTTACCCTTGACTGAAGTTTTAATGGACAAGTGTTTCCTGCAGCTTGATCCTGAGAGGAAAAGGAGTTTTCTCCTTTGTAGAAGCTGTTTGTCATGGAGTTAAGTGCATTAGGAGCAACTTGTTGATAAAGATAACCCCCAAGAACTGCGGAAAGGTTAGAATCATGTAACTCTTACAGTCTGGCAGTCCCACACCTTGACTGTGACTGCGCTGTAAAGTAAATGGGGAATCAGGATTGCTCCAATAGTAGGAAATGCAGTTAGACCCCTGCAGGGCCAAAGCCTTTTGTATTGAAAAGATAGTACACAGGGTTTTCACAGAAAGATGGAGTTATGTTCCTGGATATCTGTTGCTCAGACAGAATTTATTGTATGAGTAATTGAAACCTCTGTTTTAAGGGGTTATGTTCCAGATAAAAGATTCCTCTAATTCTCATTAATGGACTATAGAAACTCTTAGCTTACAAGCGATATACCACTTTATCATTTAGACTGACTGATTCAGCAGCTGTTGCCATTTCATTAGTAAAACAGATGATATTTAATGATCCTTACATAGGAATGCTATTGATGGGTACTTAAGGTAAGTGGTGATGGTGGAATGGGGTGGGGAGGGATTAAATGGTTTGTCAAGCCTTGCGAAGTAAGTTTACTCATTTCCTTTGGTGTTTATGTTTGTTGATGCATTTGACCATTATATGACTTATTTTGATATTCTCAAGGTAGGTATATATCACTAATATGGCTGATATACACATATATATACATAGGCACCACCTGCGCACATGTACATGTGTATCAATGTTGACGTGTGCATGCATGCACTTATATGGACTTGTGTATATATATGTTGATGTGTATATGTATGTATATTTGCGTAGGTGTGCGATTATATATATATATATGTGTGTATATGAGTGGATGGGCCATTCTTCGTCTGATTCCTGATGTTACCTCACCGACACAGGAAAAAGTGATTATGTATAATAATGAAAAAGAATGGTTGATTAAGAATATGAAGACATTTTGTTCCTTATAAGGTGAACATCAGTTGCTGGATTTTTTTTTCCAATGTTAGCAGACATGGCACAGGCTGCTGAAGCCCTAATCAAGGCATGTGTACAAGTAGGAAGAGAGGAAAATGATTGGTGTCCAGTGAATATCGGCTTGCAGCATGGGTGTGTTATTTCTCCATAGTTGTTTAATTTGTTTATGGATGGGGTGGTTAGGGAGGTGAATGCAAGAGTTTTAGAGAGAGGGGCAAGTATGCAGTCTGTTGTGGAGAAGTGAGTCAGTTCTTGTTCGCTAATGATACAGCGCTTGTAGCTGATTCGGATGAAAGCTGCAGACGTTAGTGACTTAGTTTGGTAAATTGTGTGAAAGAAGAAAGCTGAGAGTAGAAGTGAATTAGAGCAAGGTTTTTAGGTTCAGTAGGGTTGAGGGACAGTTTAATTGGGAGGTAAGTTTGAATGGAGGGAAACTGGAGGAAGTGAAGTGTTTTGGATATCTGAGAGTGGATTTAGCAGCGGATGGAACCATGGAAGCAGAAGTGAGTTACAGGATGGGGGAGGGGGCAAAGGTTCTGGGAGTGTCGAAGAATGTGTGGAAGGGTGAGAACGGTATCTCGGAGAGCAAAAATTGGTACGTTTTAAGGAATGGTGGTTCCAACGATGTTATATGGTTGCGAGGCGAGGGCTATAGATGGGGTTGTGCGGAGAAGGGTGGATGTGTTGGAAATGAGATGTTTGAGGATATGTGGTATGAGGAGGGTGAAAGGCATGCAAGGAATGGAGTGAATTGGAACGATGTGGTATACCGGGGTCGATGGGCTGTCAGTGGATTGAACCAGGGCCTGTGAAGCGTGTGGAGTAAACCATGGAAAATTTTGTAGGGCCTTGATGTGTTAAGGGAGATGTGGTTTCGGTGCATTATACATGACAGCTAGAGACTGAGTGTGAACGAGTGTGGCCTTTGTTGTCTTTTCCTATTGCTAACTCAGGTGCATGTGGGGGAGGGGGGTGTCATTTCATGTGTGGTGGGATGGTGATGGGAATGAATAAAGGCAGCAAGTATGAATTATGTACATGTGTATATATGTATATGTCTGTGTATGTATATATGTATGCGTTGAAATGTATAGGTATATATATGTATGCGTTGAAATGTATAGGTATATATATGTGCGTTTGTGGATGTTTATGTGTATACATGTGTATGTGGGTGGGTTGGGCCATTTCTTTCATCTTTTTCCTTGTGCTACCTTGCTAATGCGGGAGACAGCGACAAACTTTCCATGGTTTACCCCAGACGCTTCACATGCCCTAGTTCAATCTATTGACAGCACGTCGACCCTGGTATACCACATCGTTCCAATTCACTCCATTCCTTGCACGCCTTTCACCCTCCTGCATGTTCAGGCCCTGATCGCTCAAGATCTTTTTCACTCCATCTTTCCACCTCCAATTTGGTCTCCCACTTCTCCTCGTTCCCTCCACCTGACACATATATCCTCTTTGTCAGTCTTTCCTCATTCATTCTCTCGATGTGAACAAACCATTTCAAAACACCATCTTCTGCTCTCTCAACCACACTCTTTTTATTACCACATATCTCTCTTACCCTTTCATTACTGACTCGATCAAACCACCTAACACCACATATTGTCCTCAAACATCTCAATTCCAGTACATCCACCCTCCTGCGCACAACTCTATCTATAGCCCATGCCTCACAATCATATAACATTGTTGGAACCACTATTCCTTCAGACATACCCATTTTTGATTTCCGAGATAATGGTCTCGCCTTCCACACATTTTTCAACACTCCCAGAACTTTTGCCCCTCTTCCATTCTGTGACTCACTTCCGTTTCCATGGTTCTATCTGCTGCCAAATCCACTCCCAGATATCTAAAGCACTTCACTTCCTCCAGTTATTCTCCATTCAAACTTACCTCCCAATTGACTTGCCCTCAACCCTAATGTACCTAATATCTTTGCTCTTATTCATATTTACTCTCAACTTTCTTCTTTCACACACTTTACCAAACTCAGTCACCAGCTTCTGCAGTTTCTCACACGAATCAGCCACCAGTGCTGTATCATCAGCGAACAACAACTGACTCACTTCCCAAGCTCTCTCATCCATAACAGACTGCATACTTGCCCCTCTCTCCAAAACTCTTGCATTCACCTCCCTAACAACCCCATCCATAAACAAATTAAACAACCATGGAGACATCAGGCACCCCTGCCGCAAGCCGACATTTTTTTATCATACATTGTTGCTGTCTTCCGCATCATCGAGGTAGCACAAAGAAACAGATGAAAGAATGGCCCAACCCAACCATGTACACATTTTTATGCATAACGCCCACACATGCACATATACATACAAATACATTTCAACCTATACATACATATACATACACAGACATACACATGTATGCACATGTACATATTCATACTTGCTGCCTTCATCCATTTCCGTTGCCACCCCGCCACACATGAAATGGCACCACTCTCCCCCTGCGCGCCCGAGGTAGTGCTAGAAAAAGACAACAAAGGCCACATTCATTCACATTCAGTCTCTGGCTGTCTTGTGTAATGCACTGAAACCAAAGCTCCTTTTTCACATCCAGCCCCACAAAAGTTTTCATTGTTTACCCCAGATGCTTCAAATGCCCTGGTTCAAACCGTTCACAGCACGTCTACCCCGATATACCACATTGTTCCAGTTCACTCTATTCCTTACATGCCTTTCACTCTCTTGTATGTTCAGGCCTCAATTACTCAAAATCTTTTTCACTCCATACTTCCACCTCCAATTTGGTCTCCCACTTCTTTTTGTTCCCTCCACCTCTGACACATATATCCTCCTTATCAATCTTTCCTCACTCATTCTCTCCATGTGACCAAACCATTTCAATACACCCTCTTCTGCTCTCTTAATCACACTCTTTTTATTACCACATCTCTCTTACCCTTTCATTACTTAGCCAATCAAACCATCTCATATCACATATTGTCCTCAAACATCTCACTTCCAGCACATCCACCCTTCTCCGCACAACCCTATCTATAGCCCATGTCTCGCAACCATATAACATTGTTCGAGCAACCATTCCTTCAAAGATACCCATTTTTGCTCTCCGAGATAACGTTTTTGCCTTCCACACTTTCTTGAATGCTCCTAGAATCTTCACCCCCTCCCACACCTTGTGACTCACTTCTGCTTTCATGGTTCCATCCGCTGCTAAATTCACTCCCATATATCTAAAACACTTCACTTCCTCCAATTTTTCTCCATTCAAACTTACCTCCCAATTAACTTGTCCCTCAACCCTACTGAACCAAATAACCTTGCTTTTATTCAGATTCTCTCAACTTTCTTCTTTCACACACTTTACTGAACTCAATCACCAACTTCTGCAGTTTCGCACCCAAATCAGTCACCAGTGCTGTATCATCAGCGAACAACAACTAACTCACTTCCCAAGCCTTCTCATCCACCACATACTGCATACTTGCCCCTCTCTCCAAAACTCTTGCATTCATCTCCCTAGCCACCCCATCCATAAGCAAATAAACAACCATGGAGACATCATGCACCTCTGCTGCAAACCAACGTTCACTGAGAACCAATCACATTCCTCTCTTCCTATTCGTACACATTCCTTACATTCTTGATAAAAACTTTTCACTACTTCTAGCAACTTACCTCCCACACCATATACTCTTAGTACCTTCCACAGACTGTCTCTATCAACTCTAGCATATGCCTTCTCCAGATCCACAAATACTACATACAAATCCTTCTGTTTTTCTAAGCATCTCTCACATACATTCTTCAAAGCAAACACCTGATCCACGCATCTTCTACCACTTCAGAACCACACTGCTCTTCCACAGTCTGATGCTCTGTACATGCCTTTACCCTCCCATATAATTTCCCAGGAATACTCAACAATCTTATATCTCTGTAATTTGAACACTGTTATCCCCTATGCCTTCGTTCACCATGAACCATACATACATTGAATATCCTTACCAACTGGTCAACAACACAATCACCCTCTTTTTTGATAAATTCCCCAGCAATACCATCCAAATCCGTCGCCTTGCCGGCTTTCATCTTTTGGAAAGCTTTCACTACCTCTTCTCTGTTTACCAAACCATTCTCTCTCACCCTCTCACTTCTCACACCACCTCGACAAAAACGCCCCATATCTTCAGCTCTTATCATCAAACACATTCAGCATGCCTTCAAAATATTCGCTCAATCTCACTTCACCACTACATGCTATTACCTCCCCATTATCCCCCTTCACCAATGTTCCCATTTGTTCTCTTGTCTAACGCACTTTATTTACTTCCTTCTAAAATATCTTTATGTTACTTCCTAAAATTTAAAGATACTCTTTACCCCAACTCTCATTTGCCCTCTTTTTTACCTCCTGCACCATTCTCTTGACCTCTTACCTCTGTCTTTTATACATCTCCCAGTCATCTGCACTATTTCCCTGCAAAAAGTGTCCAAATGCCTCTCTCTTCTCTTTCACTAATGGCCTTACTTCTTCATCCAACCACTCACTACCCTTTCTGATATTTATATTTATTTTATTTATTTTGCTTTGTCGCTGTCTCCCGCGTTAGCAAGGTAGCGCAAAGAAACAGACGAAAGAATGGCCTAACCCACCCACATACACATGTATATACATACATGTCCACCCATGCACAATATACATACCTATACATCTCAATGTACACATATATATACACACACAGACATATACATATATACACATGTACATAATTCATACTGTCTGCCTTTATTTGTTCCCATCGCCACCCTGCCACACATGGAATAACAACCCCCTCCCCCCTCATGTGTGTGAGGTAGCGCTAGGAAAAACACCAAAGGCCCCATTCGTTCACACTCAGTCTCTAGCTGTCATGTAATAATGCACCGAAACCACAGCTCCCTTTCCACATCCAGGCCCCACCCACTTTGCATGGTTTACCCCAGACGCTTCACATGCCCTGGTTCAATCCATTGACAGCACGTCGACCCCGGTATACCACTTTGATCCAATTCACTCTATTCCTTGCCCGCCTTTCACCCTCCTGCATGTTCAGGCCCCGATCACTCAAAATCTTTTTCACTCCATCTTTCCACCTCCAATTTGGTCTCCCACTTCTCGTTCCCTCCACCTCCGACACATATATCCTCTTTGTCAATCTTTCCTCACTCATTCTCTCCATGTGCCCAAACCATTTCAAAACACCCTCTTCTGCTCTCTCAACCACACTCTTTTTATTTCCACACATCTCTCTTACCCTTACATTACTTACTCGATCAAACCACCTCACACCACACATTGTCCTCAAACATCTCATTTCCAGCACATCCACCCTCCTGCGCACAACTCTATCCATAGCCCACGCCTCGCAACCATACAACATTGTTGGAACCACTATTCCTTCAAACATACCCATTTTTGCTTTCTGAGATAATGTTCTCGACTTCCACACATTCTTCAATGCTCCCAGGATTTTTGCCTCCTCCTCCACCCTATGATTCACTTCCACTTCCATGGTTCCATCCGCTGCCAGATCCACTCCCAGACATCTAAAACACTTTACTTCCTCCAGTTTTTCTCCATTCAAACTTACCTCCCAATTGACTTCACCCTCAACCCTACTGTACCTAATAACCTTGCTCTTATTCACATTTACTCTTAACTTTCTTCTTTCACACACTTTACCAAACTCAGTCACCAGCTTCTGCAGTTTCTCACACGAATCAGCCACCAGCACTGTATCATCAGCGAACAACAACTGACTCACTTCCCAAGCTCTCTCATCGACAACAGACTTCATACTTGCCCCTCTTTCCAAAACTCTTGCATTCACCTCCCTAACAACCCCATCCATAAACAAATTAAACAACCATGGAGACATCACACACCCTTACCGCAAACCTTCATTCACTGAGAACCAATCACTTTCCTCTCTTCCTACACGTACACATGCCTTACATCCTCGATAAAAACTTTTCACTGCTTCTAACAACTTGCCTCCCACACCATATATTCTTAATACCTACCACAGAGCATCTCTATCAACTCTATCATATGCCTTCTCCAGATCCACAAATGCTACATACAAATCCATTTGCTTTTCTAAGTATTTCTCACATACATTCTTCAAAGCAAACACCTGATCCACACATCCTCTACCACTTCTGAAACCACACTGCTCTCCCCCAATCTGATGCTCTGTACATGCCTTCACCCTCTCAATCAATACCCTCCCATATAATTTACCAGGAATACTCAACAAACTTATACCTCTGTAATTTGAGCACTCACTCTTATCCCCTTTGCCTTTGTACAATGGCACTATGCATGCATTCCGCCAATCCTCAGGCACCTCACCATGAGTCATACATACATTAAATAACCTTACCAACCAGTCAACAATACGGTCACCCCCTTTTTTAATAAATTCCACTGCAATACCATCCAAACCTGCTTCCTTGCCGGCTTTCATCTTCTGCAAAGCTTTTACTACCTCTTCTCTGTTTACCAAATCATTTTCCCTAACCCCCTCACTTTGCACACCACATCGACCAAGACACCCTATATCTGCCACTCTATCATCAAACACATTCAACAAACCTTCAAAATACTCACTCCATCTCCTTCTCACATCACCACTACTTGTTATCACCTCCCCATTAGTGCCCTTCACTGAAGTTCCCATTTGCTCCCTTGTCTTACGCACTTTATTTACCTCCTTCCAGAACATATATATATATATATATATATATATATATATATATATATATATATATATATATATATATATATATATATTCCAGAAAATATATATGTTTTCATTTATTTATTTTATTTATTTTGCTTTGTCGCTGTCTCTCATGTTAGCGAAGTAGCGAAAGGAATTAGATGAAAGAATGGCCCAACCCACCCACATACACATGTATATACATACACATCCACACATACAATATATACATACCTATACATCTCAACATATACATATATATACACACACAGGCATATACATATATACACATGCACATAATTCATATTGTCTGCCTTTATTCATTCCCATCGCCACCCCGCCACACATGAAAATAACCACTCACCTCCCCCTAAATGTGCGGGAGGTAGCGCTAGGAAAAGACAACAAAGGCCACTTTTGTTCACATCCAGTCTCTAGCTGTCATGTGATAATGCACCAAAATCACAGCTCCCTTTCCACATCCAGGCCCCACAGAACTTTCCATGGTTTACCCCAGACGCTTCACATGCCCTGGTTCAATCCATTGACAGCATGTCGATTCCGGTATACCACATCGTTCCAATTCACTCTATTCCTTGCACGCCTTTCACCCTCCTGCATGTTCAGGCCCCGATCAATCAAAATCTTCTTCACTCCATCTTTTCACCTCCAATTTGGTCTCCCACTTCTCCTCATTCCCTCCACCTTTGACGTATATATCCTCTTTTCTTTGTCAATCTTTCCTCCCTCATTCTGTCCATGTGACCAAACCATTTCAAAACACCCTCTTCTGCTCTCTCAACCACACTCTTTTTATTACCACACATCTCTCTTATCCTATTATTACTTACTTGATCAAACCACCTCACACCACATATTGTTCTCAAATATCTCATTTTCAGTACATCCACCCTCCTACGCACAATTCTATCCATAGCCCACGCCTCGCAACCATATAACATTGTTGGAACCACTATTCCTTCAAAGATACCCATTTTTGCTTTCCGAGATAATGTTCTTGACTTCCACACATTCTTCAATGCTCCCAGAACTTTCGCCCCCTCCTCCACCCCATGATTCACTTCCGCTTCCAAGGTTCCATCCGCTGCCAAATCCACTGCCAGATATCTAAAACACTTCACTGCCTCCAGTTTTTCTCCATTCAAACTTACCTCCCAATTGACTTGTCCCTCAACCCTACTGTACCTAATAACCTTGCTCTTATTCACATTTACTCTCAGCTTTCTTCTTTCACACACTTTACCAAACTCAGTCACCAGCTTCTTTAGTTTCTCACATGAATCAGCCACCAGCACTGTATCATCAGCGAACAACAACTGACTCACTTCCCAAGCTCTCTCATCCACAACAGACTGCATACTTGCCCCTCTCTCCAAAACTCTTGCATTCACCTCCCTAACAACCTCATCCATAAACAAATTAAACAACCATGGAGACATCACACACCCCTGCCGCTAACCTCCATTCACTGAGAACCAATCACTTTCCTCTCTTCCTACACGTACACATGCCTTATATCCTCTATAGAAATTTTTCATTGTTTCTAACAACATGCCTCCCACACCACATATTCTTAATACCTTCCACAGAGCATTTCTATCAACTCTATGATATGCCTTCTGCAGATCCATATATGCTACATACAAATCCATTTGCTTTTCTAAGTATTTCTCATATACATTCTTCAAAGCAAACACCTGATCCACACATCGTCTACCACTTCTGAAACCACACTGCTCTTCCCCAATCTGATGCTCTGTACATGCCTTCACCCTCTCAATCAATATCCTCCCATATAATTTCCCGGGAATACTCAACAAACTTATACCTATTTGTAATTTGAGCACTCACTTTTATCCCCTTTGACTCCCCTTTGACAGTGGCACTATGCAAGCATTCCGCCAATCCTCAGGCACCTCACAATGAGTTATACACACATTAAATAACCTTACTACCCAGTCAACAATACAGTCACCCCCTTTTTTAATAAATTCTACTGCAATACCATCCAAACCCGCTGCCTTGCCAGCTTTCATCTTCCGCAAAGCTTTTACTACCTCTTCTCTGTTTACCAAATCATTTTCCCGAACCCTGTCACTTTGCATACCACCTCAACCAAAACACCCTATATCTGCCACTCTATCATCAAATGCATTCAACAAACCTTCAAAATACTCACTCCATCTCCTCACATCACCACTACTTGTTATCACCTCTCCATTTGCCCCCTTCACTGGAGTTTCCATTTGTTCCCTTGTCTTATGCACTTTATTTACCTCCTTCCAAAACATCTTTTTATTCTCCCTATAATTTGATTATACTCTCTCACCCTAACTTTCATTTGCCCTCTTTTTCACCTCTTGCACCTTTCTCTTGACCTCCTGCCTCTTTCTTTTATACATCTCCCTCTCATTTGCATTATTTCCCTGTAAAAATCATCCAGATGCCTCTCTCTTTTCCTTCACTAATAATCTTACTTCCTCATCCCACCACTCACTACCCTTTCTAATCTGAGCACCTCCCACGCTTCTCATGCCACAAGCATCATTTGGGCAAGCCGTCACTGCTTCCCTAAATACATCCCATTCCTCCCTCACTCCTCTTACATTTTTTGTTCTCACATTTTTCCATTCTGTACTCAGTCTCTCCTGGTACCTCCTCACACAAGTCTTTTCCCAAGCTCACTTACTCTCACCACTCTTTTCACCCCAACATTCTCTCTTCTTTTCTGAAAACCTTTACAAATCTTCACATTCGTCCCCTCAAGATAATGATCAGACATCCCTCCAGCTGCACCTCTCAGCACATTAACATCCAAAAGTCTCTCTTTCGTGCGCCTATCAATTAACACGTAATCCAATTAAGCTCTCTGGCCATCTCTCCTACTTACATACGTATACTTATGTATATCTCACTTTTTAAACCAGGTATTCCCAATCACCAGTCCTTTTTTAGCACATAAATCTGCAAGCTCTTAACCATTTCCATTTACAACAATGAACACCCCATGTACACCAATTATTCCCTCAACTGCCACATTACTCACCTTTGCATTCAAATCACCCATCACTAAAACCCGGTCTCGTGCATCAAAACTACTAACACACTCACTCAGCTGCTCCCAAAACACTTGCCTCTCATGATCTTTCTTCTCATGCCCAGGTACATATGCACCAATAATCACCCATCTCTCTCCATCCACTTTCAGTTTTACCCATATCAATCAAGAGTTTACTTTCTTGCACTCTATCACATACTCCCAACACTCCTCTTTCAGGAGTAGTGCTACTCCTTCCCTTGCTCTTGTCCTCTTCGCTAACCCCTGACTTTACTCCCAAGACATTCCCAAACCACTCTTCCCCTTTACCCTTGAGCTTCGATTCACTCAGAGCCAAAACATCCAGGTTCCTTTCCTCAAACATACTACCTATCTCTCCTTTTTTCACATCTTGGTTACATCCACACACATTTAGACACCCCAATCTGAGCCCTTGAGTAGGATCAGCACTCACCACATGACTCCTCCTCTTGTTTCTCCTTTTAGAAAGGGGAAACAGAATGTATATATATATATATATATATATATATATATATATATATATATATATATATATATATATATATATATATATATATCATATGCCTTCTCCAGATCCATAAATGCTACATACAAATCCATTTGCTTTTCTAAGTATTTCTCACATACATTCTTCAAAGCAAACACCTGATCCACACATCCTCTACCACTTCTGAAACCACACTGCTCTTCCCCAATCTGATGCTCTGTACATGCCTTCACCCTCTCAATCAATACCCTCCCATACAATTTGCCAGGAATACTCAACAAACTTATACCTCTGTAATTTGAGCACTCACTCTTATCCCCTTTGCCTTTGTACAATGGCACTATGCACGCATTCCGCCAATCCTCAGGCACCTCACCATGAGTCATACATACATTAAATAACCTTACCAACCAGTCAACAATACAGTCACCCCCTTTTTTAATAAATTCCACTGCAATACCATCCAAACCTGCTTCCTTGCCGGCTTTCATCTTCCGCAAAGCTTTTACTACCTCTTCTCTGTTTACCAAATCATTTTCCCTAACCCTCTCACTTTGCACACCACCTCGACCAAAACACCCTATATCTGCCACTCTATCATCAAACACATTCAACAAACCTTCAAAATACTCACTCCATCTCCTTCTCACATCACCACTACTTGTTATCACCTCCCCATTTGCGCCCTTCACTGAAGTTCCCATTTGCTCCCTTGTCTTACGCACTTTATTTACCTCCTTCCAGAACATCTTTTTATTCTCCCTAAAATTTAATGATACTCTCTCACCCCAACTCTCATTTGCCCTTTTTTTCACCTCTTGCACCTTTCTCTTGACAGAGATGCTCTGTGGAAGGTATTAAGAATATATGGTGTGGGAGGCAAGTTGTTAGAAGTAGTGAAAAGTTTTTATCGAGGATGTAAGGCATGTGTACGTGTAGGAAGAGAGGAAAGTGATTGGTTCTCAGTGAATGTAGGTTTGTGGCAGGGGTGTGTGATGTCTCCATGGTTGTTTAATTTGTTTATGGATGGGGTTGTTAGGGAGGTAAATGCAAGAGTTTTGGAAAGAGGGGCAAGTATGAAGTCTGTTGGGGATGAGAGAGCTTGGGAAGTGAGTCAGTTGTTGTTCGCTGATGACACAGCGCTGGTGGCTGATTCATGTGTGAAACTGCAGAAGCTGGTGACTGAGTTTGGTAAAGTGTGTGGAAGAAGAAAGTTAAGAGTAAATGTGAATAAGAGCAAGGTTATTAGGTACAGTAGGGTTGAGGGTCAAGTCAATTGGGAGGTGAGTTTGAATGGAGAAAAACTGGAGGAAGTGAAGTGTTTTAGATATCTGGGAGTGGATCTGGCAGCGGATGGAACCATGGAAGCAGAAGTGGATCATAGGGTGGGGGAGGGGGCGAAAATTCTGGGGGCCTTGAAGAATGTGTGGAAGTCGAGAACATTATCTCGGAAAGCAAAAATGGGTATGTTTGAAGGAATAGTGGTTCCAACAATGTTGTATGGTTGCGAGGCGTGGGCTATGGATAGAGTTGTGCGCAGGATGATGGATGTGCTGGAAATGAGATGTTTGAGGACAATGTGTGGTGTGAGGTGGTTTGATCGAGTGAGTAACGTAAGGGTAAGAGAGATGTGTGGAAATAAAAAGAGCGTGGTTGAGAGAGCAGAAGAGGGTGTTTTGAAGTGGTTTGGGCACATGGAGAGGATGAGTGAGGAAAGATTGACCAAGAGGATATATGTGTCGGAGGTGGAGGGAACAAGGAGAAGAGGGAGACCAAATTGGAGGTGGAAAGATGGAGTGAAAAAGATTTTGTGTGAAATGGGCCTGAACATGCAGGAAGGTGAAAGGAGGGCAAGGAACAGAGTGAATTGGAGCGATGTGGTATACCGGGGCTGAC
>NC_092224.1:44434192-44488691 GCF_036320965.1 Panulirus ornatus
TACATCTCAATGTACACATATATATACACACACAGACACATACATATATACCCATGCACACAATTCACACTGTCTGCCTTTATTCATTCCCATCGCCACCCCGCCACACATGGAATACCATCCCCCTCCCCCCTCATGTGTGCAAGGTAGCGCTAAGAAAAGACAACAAAGGCCCCATTCGTTCACACTCAGTCTCTAGCTGTCATGCAATAATGCCCGAAACCACAGCTCCCTTTCCACATCCAGGCCCCACAGAACTTTCCATGGTTTACCCCAGACGCTTCACATGCCCTGATTCAATCCACTGACAGCACGTCAACCCCGGTATACCACATCAATACAATTCACTCTATTCCTTGCCCGCCTTTCACCCTCCTGCATGTTCAGGCCCCGATCACTCAAAATCTTTTTCACTCCATCTTTCCACCTCCAATTTGGTCTCCCACTTCTCCTCGTTCCCTCCACCTCCGACATATATCCTCTTGGTCAATCTTTCCTCACTCATTCTCTCCTTGTGCCCAAACCATTTCAAAAGACCCTCTTCTGCTCTCTCAACCACGCTCTTTTTATTTCCACACATCTCTCTTACCCTTACATTACTTACTCGATCAAACCACCTCACACCACACATTGTCCTCAAACATCTCATTTCCAGCACATCCACCCTCCTGCGCACAACTCTATCCATAGCCCACGCCTCGCAACCATACAACATTGTTGGAACCACTATTCCTTCAAACATTCCCATTATTGCTTTCCGAGATAATGTTCTCGACTTCCACACATTCTTCAAGGCTCCCAGGATTTTCGTCCCCTGCCCCACCCTATGATTCACTTCCACTTCCATGGTTCCATCCACTGCCAGATCCACTCCTAGATATCTAAAACACTTTACTTCCTCCAGTTTTTCTCCATTCAAACTTACCTCCCAATTGACTTGACCCTCAACCCTACTGTACCTAATAACCTTGCTCTTATTCACATTTACTCTTAACTTTCTTCTTTCACACACTTTACCAAACTCAGTCACCAGCTTCTGCAGTTTCTTTCAATGAATCAGCCACCAGCGCTGTATCATCAGCAAACAACAACTGACTCACTTCCCAAGCTCTCTCATCCACAACAGACTTCATACTTGCCCCTCTTTCCAAAACTCTTGCATTCACCCCCCTAACAACCCCATCCATAAACAAATTAAACAACCATGGAGACATCACACACCCCTGCCGCAATCCTACATTCACTGAGAACCAATCACTTTCCTCTCTTCCTACACGTACACATGCCTTACATCCTCGATAAAAACTTTTCACTGCTTCTAACAACTTGCCTCCCACACCATATATTCTTAATACCTTCCACAGAGCATCTCTATCAACTCTATCATATGCCTTCTCCAGATCCATAAATGCTACCTACAAATCCATTTGCTTTTCTAAGTTATTCTCACATACATTCTTCAAAGCAAACACCTGATCCACACATCCTCTACCACTTCTGAAACCACACTGCTCTTCCCCAATGTGATGCTCTGTACATGCCTTCACCCTCTCAATCAATACCCTCCCATATAATTTACCAGGAATACTCAACAAACTTATACCTCTGTAATTTGAGCACTCACTCTTATCCCCTTTGCATTTGTACAATGGCACTATGCACGCATTCTGCCAATCCTCAGGTACCTCACCATGAGTCATACATACATTAAATAACCTTACCAACCATTTAACAATATAGTCACCCCCTTTTTTAATAGATTCCACTGCAATACCATCCACACATAATTTTTATACATTATTGCTCTTTTCTGCATTAGTGAGGTAGTGCCTGGAAACAGACAAAGAATGGCCCATCTACTCTTATACACTTATATGTATATAAACACTCATATACACACATATACATACATATATATACATGCACACAGTCATATACATATATGCTATATTATTTTTTATTATTATACTTCATCGCTGTCTTCCACGTTAGCGAGGTAGTACAAGGAAGCAGACAAAAGAATGGCCCCACCCACCTACATACACAGGTATATGTACATGTACATATATACATATATGCACATGTACATATTCATGCTTGCTTGCTTTCATCCATTCCTTTCGAAACCCCACCCCACAGGAAACAGCATCACGACAACCTACTTCAGTGAGGTAGTGCCAGCAAAACAGACAAAAGAGGCCACATTTGCTCACACTCAGTCTGTAGCTTTCTCATGTAATGCACTAAAACCAAAGCTGCCTATCCACATCCAGGCTCCACACACATTTCTATAATTTACCCCAGATGCTTCACATTCCCTGGTTGAATCCATTAACAGAATATCGATCCCAGTATATTACATCGTTCCAATTCACTCAATTCCTTGCATGCCTCTCATCGTCCTGTATGCTCATGCCCTGATCGCTCCAAATCTTTTTCATTCTGTCCTTCACCCTCCAATTTGGTCTCCCGCTTCTCCTTGTTCCTTCCACATCTGACACACATATCCTTTTTGTCAGTCTTTCCTCACTCATTCTCTCTGTATGTCCAAACCCTGTCAACACACTCTCTTCTGCTCTCTCAGCCACACTCTTTATTTACACACATATCTCCAACCCTTTCATTATTTATTCAATGAAACCACCTCACACCACATATTGTCCACAAACATTTCATTTCCAACAAATCCACCCTCCTCCAACCCTATCTATAGCCCATGCCTCACGACTATATAATACTGTTAGAACTACTATTACTTCAAACATACCCATTTTGTCTCCGAGACAACGCTCTTTCCTTCCACACATTCTTCATTGCTGCCAGAAACTTCGCCCCCTCCCCCATCCTGTGACTCACTTCCACTTTCATGGTTCCCTTTGCTCCCATGTCCACTCCCAGATATCTAAAAAACTTCACTTCCTCCAATTTTTCTTCATTCAAACTTTCATCCCAATTAACTTGTCTCTCAACTCTAGTAAACCTAATAACCTTTTTCTTATTCAAGTTTACTCTTGACTCTCTCCTTTCACACACTTTTCCAAACTCAGTCACCAACTCGAATTAGCCACCAGAGCTGTATCATCAGTGAACAACAACTGTCTCTCTTCCCACACCCTCTTATCCTCAACAGACCGCATACTCACCCTTCTTTCCAAAACACTTCCATTTACCTCCTTAACCAGCCCATCCATAAACAAATTAAACAACCATAGGGATACACACCCCTGCCACAGACCGATCTGGAAACCAATCACTGTCCTCTCTTCCTGCTTTTACACATTCCTTACATCCTTAGTAAAACATAATCACTGTCCACTCCTCCTACTTGTAAACATGCCTTACATCCTTGGCAAAACCTTTTCACTGTTTCCAGCAACTTACCTCTCACACCATATACTCATAAGACCTTCCACGAAACATCTCTGTCAACCCAATCATATGCCTTCTCCAGATCCATAAATGCTACATACAAATCCATCTGTTTTCTAAATATTTTTGTCAAACATTCCTATAATGAAACGTGTGGTCCACACATCCTCTACCACTTCTGAAACCACACTGCTCTTCCCGAATCTGATTCTCTGCACATGCCTTCTTCCTTTCAATCAATACCCTCTCATATGATTTCCGAAGAATACTCAACAAACTTATGCCTCTGTAGTTTAAACACTCACCTCAATCCCCTTTGCCTTTGTACAATGGCACTATGTATACATTCTGCCAATCCTCAGGCACTTCACCATTATCCATACATACATTGAATTACCTTACTAAACAATCAACAACACAGTTACCCCCTTTTTTAATAGATTTCATTGGAATATCAATCCAAACCTGCCGCCTTGCCGGATTTCATCTTCCACAAAACTTTCACTACCTCTTCTCTGTTCACCAAACCATTCTCCCTGACCCCTCTCACTTTGCATGCCACCCTGACCAAAACACCATCATCAAACTCTATCATCAAACACATTCAACAAACCTTCAAGATATACAAGTAGCAGACAAGTTGTCCTTACTCTCTTAATGCTAGTAGAGAACTGACATGGTGAATAGCATGGCATGCATAGCATCAAGACTGTGCAGTCAACTGGGTTCATGTTATATCATGACTGCTTGTGTAATGAAAAAGTGGGAATAGTTTAGGTGCCTACGGAATATCATGGCCATTATGTTAGATTTTGCTGTATTGCGATACCACTGTATTTTAATGTCAAAAAGCTGGAACAGATGATGGAAACAGGGAAGGAGTGCTTATTTTCCAGGCTTAGGTATTGAGTCTGTATATGTGATGTAATCACAGTGAGAAGGAAGAGATTGGCAGTATGTTTGAGGAAAGGAACCAGGGTGAATTAGGTGTGTGAAACATATATCAAGGGTAAGGGGAGAAAAAGTTGGTTCAGGAATGTCTAAGGGATGAAGTTAGAGGTTAGAGGTTAATATGAATGAGGAGGAGTTTTGGGAATGTGTAAGCGGGTGAGCTCCAAACTTAGTTAAATCTAAACTCTTAGTGAGCTCCAGACTTATGTGGGTAAAACTGAAAGTGGACGATAAGAAGTGGGTAATTTTTAGTGCTTATGCACCTGACCATAGGAGGACTGAGGAAGATTAGTTAAATGTTTTTGTGAGGAGCTGAGTGTGTTAGCAGTGTTGATGCAAGTGATGGGGTCTTAGTTATAAGTGATTGGAATGGAGAGGTGGGTATGTGGCATTGAATATTCAGTAATGTGAATGAATATGGTGAACAGCTGGAGGAGTTTATGGCTGAAAAAGGACTGATGATTGGGAAAGCATGGTTTAAAAGGTATAGGTGAGTGGGTAGGAAACATGAGCTTGTATTATTGGATTATGTACTGATTGACAGTTGTGCAAAAGAGAGACCTGAATCAGAATGTGATGAGAGGGAATGATATGGGTGTGAAAAGAGTGGTGACAGTAAGTGAGCTTGGAGGTTTGTGTGAAGAGACCAAAGAGAGACAGGGTATAGAATGGCAAAAGGTGATAGTAAATAATACTAAGGGAGTAGATGAGGAATGAGAAGTATTTATTGAAGCAGTTTGGACATGTTCAAGAGAAGTGTTTGGTATGTGGAAGGTGGTTGGTAGGTATGCAAGAAAAGGTATTGAGGGGTAGGATGATTTTTAAGTTGCTAAGGGAAGAGAAACAAGAGGTGTATTAGTATTCCATGTAGAGAGGTAGTTTTGGTATTCCTTGTAGGGAAGTAGTGTGAGTAATATATTCCAGAAAGCAGGTCAAGAGAATGGTGCAGGAGAAAAGTTGGGATGAGTTAGTATCAGCAAACTTTAGGGGGAACGAAAATACTTTTTAGAAGGAGATTAATAGTGTAAGAAATACATGTGGACAAATAGAAACATCAGTGAAGGGGCAAGTGGGGAAGTAGTACCAAACAGAGATGAGTAAAGAAGAGATGGAGTGAATACTTTGAAGGATAGTTGAATGTATTTCATGGTAGGATATTCAGAATCGGGAGGTATATTCAGTGATAGTCATGGCAAGTGATATGGTGAAAAGAGAACAAATGGTCAAAGCCTTGCATAAGGTAGAATATAGCAGTGCAGCTGGAGTGGATGGTATTGCAGTTACAATTTTTGAAGTAAGAGGCTGACTGTTTTGTTGATGGGTTGGTTGGGATTTCATTATGTGTATGGATCATGGTGAGTTGCTTGAGGATTAGCAGAATGTCTGTATAGTGCCATTAAATAAAGGCAAGGGATATGAAGGTAAATGTTTGAATTACAGTGGTGTGAGTTTTTTTTAGTGTACCTGTTAGTTGTAAGGGAGGGTGGTGTCTGCAGTGGTGGCTTGCACAGGGCATCAGATTGGAAAGGAACACTGTGATTTCAGGAGTTGTAGAGGTTATGTGGATCAGATGCTTGCTTTGAAGAATTTGTCTGAGAAATAACTAGAGAAACAAGGATTTGTATGTGGCATTTATAGATCTGGAGAAAGCATATGATAGGGTTGAAAGGGATTGCTGTTAAGTCTGTTTATGGATGGGGTATTGAGAGAAATGAAATGTGAAGGTTTTGGGGAGATGTATAGGTCTGAAGTTGATAAGGAGTTGGAATTCTTAGGAGGTGAGTCAGTTGTTGTTTACTGATGGCAGATTTGAGCGAGAAACTGCAGAAGTTGGTTTCTAGATTTGTGAGAGTCTGTAAAATGAGAAAGACAGGTTAGTTTGGAGAAAACTTGATTGAAGTGAAGTGAAAAGATAGGTTAGTAGGGGTGTGATTTTGAATGGAGAAAACTTGAAGGAAGTGCAGTGTTTTAACGTAGTTGTGGAACCTTAGGAGGTGAAGTGAGTCATACTATGGATACAGGAAGGGACGAAGGTCCTGGGCACATTCAGGAATGTCTGAAGATATAGTATTCCCAACTGTGTTATATGGTTGCATCATATGGGTTCTTGATGAGAATGTATAAAAGAGGATGAATGGTTGGAAATTGAATGTTTGAGGCCAGTACATTGTGTGATGAGGGTTGGTTGAGTGAGAAATGATAGAGTAAAGGAGAGGTGCAATAATAAGAGTATGGTTAAGAAAGCTGAAGAGGGTGTGCTGAATTGTTTTGGACATTTATAGAGAATAGGTGAGAAGAGGTTGACACACAAGATATGAGGAGGATGTGCACATTGGTAAACGTGAACATGAATAAATTACTTCATGTATTTGTGTATAGTACTAATCAGAAATAGCAATGCATGGTGTATTTTGGGTATGAGGTGCATGTGAGGATTGGAAGATTTACTGGGACAGTGAGGTAAGACTGTCTGCCTCTTTATCTGATACCTGCTTGGTTTCATGCACAGCTGGTGAGGTGTCTTTGAATGTTGAAAGTGTTTCCTGGGATTTGGATGGTGAAGTTTAAGATTTTTGTTGTAAGAGAAGCTGTTACATGAAAATTAGTGTTAAATTGAAGGGTGTCTATGCTTTGTCATTGGTGTTTTCTAAAAGGTTTAGATAAAAGTAGCCTAAATCAAGAAATGGATGTAATTTTTTACCTACTTTATTATTTAATGTAACCAATGTAATGGCTGAAAGCCTGTTGTATTTTGCTTTTTCTGTGTAGGCTTGTAGACTTAAAACCGTTTTTATATAAGATTTTATTTTGAATTTTTTTCACCCAGTGCCTATATATCCTGGTGAGGAAGCTGAGTTTGATGCAACAGAAGTAGATAAGTTGGTCCCTCCACTACAGCTTACAGACTCAGGCCATCATCCACATGACTTTACATTGGTAGGAGAACCAGGTGACACAGAGAAGACACAGCCTCTTAAGGTAATGTTTGAATAATTTTGTTCTTAGCATCAATGTAGCAAATTCACACCATTTTTTTAGCCAGTGAGAAACTTGCAATCCCTGATGTGATGCTTGGTTTGTGTATGAACTCATTCTGTTCCTATGTAAGTGAGATGGAAATTTTTTTTGTGATGAGCAAGGTGAGTATGGTGAGCAAAAACAAAGGTTTTAAGCTTTGGGCAAGAAGGTCAAGTTTGTAAGTTAGTCTGGGACAGTTTATAAGTCATGTCACTTTCGACTCAGCTCTGTCAAATAAGGATGCAGAGCTAGATCCAATCCAGATGTGAGTGCAGTTCTCCATACAAGGATGAATCACTCCTTTGTATTAATGAGCAACTGTTTAGAGGGAAAGAAGTTTCAACATCTACACAGGACACTCAATTTCTTGAGGCAGTCTTAGATATTCCCATAATGTGGGGTTTCCAAGAAAGAGTGGATGTTCATTGAGTCAAGAAGTGGAGTTACAGAACCGCCAAAGGAGAGATGAGAGTTGTGAGGAGTTTTTGATACAGATGGGTAGAAACTGGGTCTTACAGGCAGTACACTTAACTAGATTTTGTGTACCCCCGCTGAAATATCCTTTTCAGGTCTTGAGTTTATTGAGGAAGCTGTGTCAAGACAAGATGCAGATTGAGAGAAGGAGCAGAATAGATGGATGTGGATGAATGCATTGTTGAGTCGTCATCTGATAAATGCATTAGGTTGTTTGTGGAGGAGAGGATATCATTGAAAAAAGAAAAAGTGTAGGAGACAAGACAGAACCTTGAGGAATCTCACCATTGATGGAGAAAGGGGGGTGGGAGGCTGATCCATTAACAACCACGGAGATGAATTGGCCTGAGAGGAAGCTAAATATGAAGTGAGGGAGGGAAGCCAATACAGGGGAGCTTAGAGATGAGACCCATTGCCATACCCTGTCAAAAGCTTTGGATATGTCAAGAGCAACTATACATGACTCCCCAAAATCTTTCAGGGATGATGACTAGACATTAGTAAGATAGAAAAAATATCACCGGTGGATAGCACATTGTGGATGTCATACTGGTGATCAGAGAGAAGACTGTGAGTTTCAAGGTGTCAAAGGACTTGGAAGTTGAGGAGGGATTCAAAGACTTTGGAAATGGTAGATGTCGGAGCAGTAGGATGATGTTAGAGGAGTCAGAGTGGTTACCCTTCTTAGGGATGGAATGTATCAGTGCATGCTTGCAAGAAGGAAAAGTTTTGGTTTTTAAACATTAATGAAGCAGACAAGCAAGCACAGGTGCAAGTTCAGAGGCACACTCTTTCAGCACTTGGGGATGGATGCCATCAGAACCATAAGCTTTGCATGTTTCCAGAGATAGAAATGCTTTTTGGACAGTCTGAAAAGATATTACAGGGAGGTACATAGGATTAGTAAGAGCACCAGGAGGTGAAAAAATGTTAGAGTCATCCAAGATGGAGTTAGAGGAAAAACAGTAACCCAAGAGAGTTGCTTTGTCTACAAGAGAGACAGCTTAAGTACTATCAGAATGGAAAAGTGAAGGAGAGGTAGAGAGAAAGAAGTTGTTAGAGATGCCCTAAACTAAAGACGAGAAAGACCTATCTGTGGATGACAGGAGAGGTTATCGTACTTCCTTTGAATAAAGGAACACTTTGCCTGAGAGAGAAGGATTCAGGCAGTGATAAAAGTTGAATGGGAGTCAGAGGAAGGAGAGTTTTTCCAATCTCAATAAGCCTGATCCCTTACCTGAATGGCCTCAGAACAGGAACATGATAGAAGGGAGCAGGGGGGGGGGGGGGGGTGATTGACCCTCATGATCAAAGATAACCTAAAGTTTCAAGAAATAGTGGGAGATGGACCATTCAGACAATTCACAATAGTAAGAGTAACTGTTGGAAAGAAGTGCATAGTGGTGCTTATATTATATAAGCCTCTAGATAATTGCAGTGATCCAGAACAAATATACAGTGATGACAATGGTGGGCTCAGTCATCTATTCCTTACGTTACCTTGCTATCACAGTAAATGGTGAATATGTACTAATACAAGTGAACAGTGAAGGAACAACCAGGATGGTATAAGAAGCTGTAAAATGCTCATAATTCAGAGATTGAGAAGTATCTACAAAGGGGGATGATAGGGAGTATTGAAGACTCAAGCTTTTAGAGTTTACAGTATGCAGAAAAATTTCCTATACCAACATGTCAATGAGCACACCAGGATATGAGTTGGCTAACATCTTATCATCATTCAAACTAGCATGGATATTGAAAATATTATGTATGATTCACCAACTGGGAGAAGTGATCATATAATGCTTGAGTTTGAGTATGTGGTAAATGTAGACATTAAAAGAGCAGAGATGAGACAAGATGGAAAGAGGATACATTATTGTAGAAAATACACACACTTCAACACTTTTTATGGTAACATAGAATTGGAAATGGAGTTCAGTGCTAGGGCTTTTTGATGAGAGGTTATTTGAAATTTACAATAAAGGAGTAGGAACATGGGTACTTCTAACCTTAAATTCAGAGGGGATGGTAAGAAAGAGAAAAGAATGGCTTAATAAAAGATGTCAAAGAGCAAGGAACTTTGAGATGTGGAGTGGCAAAGATATAGGCGGTATTTCAGCCAGCCAGCATTTGCAAGGTTTGAGAGAGCAAAGAGCAAATATTACTGAATATGAAAGGAGGAACAAAGAACCTTTGAAAAGAATATTGTGGACAAGGCTGGAGAAATTCCAAAACTTTCCATAAATTCATCAGGGAAGAATTATAGAGTGTGACATAAAGATATGTGAGGAACTGAATAGCAAGTTTAAAAATGTTTTCTTAGTGGAAGATGCTTAAGCCCTAGCACCATTAAAATGGAATAGTAAGGATGTTTTAGAAAAATTTGAGAGAAATCGAGGAGAAACATTAACAGAAAACTAGAAGGTCTGGCCTCTCACAAGGATCATAGTCCTGATGAAAGTTCACCATATGTACTGAAGATGTAAACAGATATGCTAGATAAACCTCTTCAAATACTGTTCAAGATGTCACTGAAGAGAAGCAGAATGACAAGGTCAAATGTCATATCATTGTGCAGTAAAGGAGATGGGAAGAGATACTTAACTTAAAAAGCAAATGGATAACTTTCTTTATAGGAGAAAATACCTATATATATGAGACTATGATTCTAGGGTTAGGGGAGAGGAATTGTGTAACAAATTTCTTAGATTTCTGGGAGAATGAGCTCTATCTTAGATAAAAGAGAAGGCCACGTGAATTGTCCGTATCAGAACCACCAGAAAGCATGGCATGAGAAGCTGGATAAGAAACTGTCACTAGGCAGGATTGAGGTGGAAAGTCCTTTAGTGGATGGAAGATCCTCACCATCTGCACATTTACATTGGTCAGTGTCTGACTCTGCCACCAGTGAGAGGAAGGGCTCAGGTGGTAGTGTATTGGCCCCTGTCATTATCCCAGCTAACTCAAGGATTATCCCATTCCCTACCCTTGGAGAAACCCATTAGGCAAAAGATTGTTGAAAATAGCCACCTAGGGTGGTACCACTATCTTGACTGAGGAGTGTTAAAGTGTTGCTTGGAACCATCTTACTCTCTTTATGTCAGGATTGCTGGTCTTACTTTTTGTCACATCTATGTGGGACTACTGGGGTAGTCTACCATCCTCTTACAAGCACCACACACCTACTCAAACCTTTCATATTATTATTACTTTTTTTACATAAATACTTTTGCCAACTCCTGTCCACTCAAACACTTATAAGTATCACCATGACAGAGTTTGTCAAATCTATGGCCCCTAGTCCTCAGCATCATGGGGTGCTGAGAATCTCTGGATTTCTGCCTGACTCTACTGCCAGTGAGAGGGAAGACTGTGGCAGTAGTAGTACTGGCCCCTCCCATGACCTTTCCCTCTGTGAGACCTTCCTCTTTTCTATTCACTTTACCAACATTTGTGGTCTCTAGTAACCTCTTCTCAGTTGAACACCATCTGCCCAGTACCTTTTCTAATACCTTACTTTTGTCTGAGACACAGTTGTCTATTGATGTTCTCTAGTCCCTTTTTCACATCTAACTATAACCTCCACTCATGATTCTGTTTCAGAGGGGGTGTTTGTGCTTATTCCAACATCAACACACCTGTTGCATGCCGAAGGACCTCGAGTCTCCAAAATTTCTTATGTGGCTCCTAATTCTACAAATTTTATATCCTATGACTATCTAAACTCCTGGCATGAGACTTTGATATCCTCTTGCCCTAAAGCTGAGATCCTCTACCTCTGTGATTTCAACATTCACCATAGGAAATGGTTGAATTCCTCCCATATGGATGGTGGAGGGATTGAAGCCCTCACACTCTCCATTCTCAATGGTTTAAAGCAAAATATCTCCCACCCTACCCATATTCCTGACCACTGTGACCACTCTCCTAATATTCTGGATTTGTTTTTCACCTCTAGTCCATCCTGCTGTAGATACACAATCTCACCTCCAGTTGGTTCATCTGATCACACTTTCATAAATGTACCTATTCTAACGGCATCCCCCCCCCACCCTCTCAGCAGCCCCTTGTAAGTATGAATACTGGCACCTGAACAAAGCTGACTGGAATAACTTATGTTACTTCTTTTCTGACTTTCCTTGGGTAAATTACTGTCTCTTATATGGTGATGCTTCTGTCTCTGCCAAATGCATAGCAGAGGATATTCTTGTGGGAATGGAAGCATTTATCCCCTCCTCTTAGACAACCTCTTCATCCCTCCAAGATGACCTCTTCATAATCCATGGGTCAACCGTTCCTGTTCTGAGGCCATTCAGACAAGGGATCAGGCATATCAGGCTTGGAAAAACTCTCCTTCCTCTGGCTCCCATTCACCCTTTATCACTGCCCATAATTGTTGCAAGCACGTTATCCTTGAGGTGAAGCATTCCTTTATTCAAAGGAAGTGCGTTAATCTCTCCTTGTCATCTACTGATAGATCCTTCTGGTCTTTAGCTAAGGGCATCTCTAACAACTTCTTTTGCTCTAGCTTCCCATCTTTTTTCCTCTCTAATGGTACTATAGCTGTTTCTCTTTTGTTTCTGTTTCTCCTCTAACTCCACCTTAGATGACTCTAACATTCCTTCACCCTCTGATGCTTTTCTTACTAATCCTGTACCCCTTCCTGTAATCTCTTTTTGGACTCCAAAAAGTGCCTCTTTCTCTGGATGCAAACGGTGCTCATAGTCCTGATTGCATCCATCCTTGTGTACTGAAAGAGTGTGCCTTTGAACTTGCACCTGTGCTTGTTCATCTGTTTCGTTTCTGCTTAAACACCAAAGCTTTTCCTTCTCCTTGGAAGCATACATTGATACATCCCATCCCCTAAGAAGTGTGACCATTCTGACCCCTCTGATTATTGTCTTATTGCTTTGACATCTGCCATTTTCAAAGTCTTTGAATCCCTCCTCAACTCCCATATCTTAAACATCTCGAAAATCACAGTCTTCTCTCTGATCACCGGTATGGCTTCCGTAAGGTGAGATCCACTGATGATATTCTTTCCTATCTTACTAATGTCTGGTCACCATCCCTGAAAGATTTTGGGGAGTCATGTGTAGTTGCCTTTGACATATCTATGTTTTTTGACAGGGTGTGGCAATGTGTCTTATCTCTAAGGTCCCTCTTTTGGCGTGCCTCCCTCACTTTGCTCCTTCATATCCAGCTTCCTCTTTGGCCAGTCTTTGGCCATCTCTGTGGTTGTTGATGGATTAGCCTCCCTCCTTTTCTCCGTCAACAGTGGTGTCCCTCAAGGTTCTGTCCTGTGCCCAACACTTTTTCTCCTTTTTTATAATGATTTCCTCTCCTCCCAAATAATCCAAATGCACTCATGTGCACATCTTTTGATTCTTCTCACTTGATCTACATCTTGTCTTGACTTAGCTTCCTCAATAAACTCAGACTTGAACAGGATCTCTCATGCAATAATGAGGCTGAAGGTAGGAAAAGCACCTTGAGTGGATGGGATTATGGCTGAAATGCTGAAGTATGGAGAAAGTGTGATGGGGTGGTTGCATCTCATATGTAATTTAGCATGGAAACAGAAGCTTGTGCCTGAGGATTAGGTGAAAGTTATTATTGGTCCTTTATTCTAAGGAAAAGGTGCAAATGTTGAACATAACAATTATAGGGGAATAAGTCTGTTAAGTATATCAAGAAAAGTGTATGCAAGAATATTGATTAACAGAGTGATGGAAGTAACTGAATGCAGAAGAACTGAAGAGCAAGGAGGTTTTAGGAAAAGTAGGGGATGTGTGAATCAGATTTTTTGTAGTCAAGATGACCGTGTGGAAAAGTATCAAGTGAAAGATAAGAAATTGTATGCAGCTTTTATGCATCTGGAGAAAGTGTATGTCAAAGTTTAGTGAATGCTTTATGGGATGTGTTAAGGACATGTATAGGGGAAAACTGTTGGATGGTGTATAAGCTTTGTATAGAGGAACAAATGCATGTATTAGAGTGGATGGAGCTGAGTGGAAGTTTTGGGATACATGTAGGAGTGAGGTAGGGCTGTGTGATGTCACCATGGCTTTTTAATGTATATATGGTTGGAGTGATAAGAGAGATGAAAGCAAAACTAAAGAGTTGCAGAGATGGAGTGTGGTATCGAGATATGGTGGCTAGTGGCAAGCCTGTTTGGAGATGATACTGTGTTGTTTGGAGAGAGTGAAGAGGAGTTGCAGACGGATGTAAGTGTGTTTTATGATGTCTGTAAGCAGAAAAGATTGAATGCAATTAAATGCAAGTAAAAGTGACTTAATTGTGTTTAAAGGAAATGGAGTGAAAGTATAGATTTTGTAAAATCACATAGAGTGAAAGAAGAAAGTGTATTAAATTGTGCTGTTGATATTGAGAGAGAGAGAGAGAGAGAGAGAGAGAGAGAGAGAGAGAGAGAGAGAGAGAGAGAGAGAGAGAGAGAGAGAGAGAGAGTCCCTTGATAGAATGATGAAGGATAGAGGTGTAAGTATGGAAATGAAGAGAGGATTAAGGGACAGCATAGTCCTCTCAACCCTGACCTATGCAGTGGAAACATGGACATGGAATGAGGCACAGAGGTCAAGAATCCAGGCTGTGGAAATGAGCTAATTAAAAAGAGCATGTGGTTTGACTAGATGGAATGAAAAAAGAAATGAAAGTGTATATGAGAACTGTAGTATGGTAAGGAATGCATAGGGAATGGATTGCAGAGTGGTAGAATGGATGAAACATAATTCTTTGAGGTGGTTTGGGCATGTGGAAAGAAAGCAGGACTGGGAGTTTACAAGGAGAGTGTATGATAGTACAATTAAAGGGGTTGAGTGGAAGACGACCTGTGACATTGGCAAATAGGGTTGAGGAATACTGGAGGGAGAGAAACAGAGCAAGAATGCATTGAGTGATATATGTGATGGAGGCATATAAGGACAGGGGTAAGTGGAGACTATTTTACCCCTGCCACCCTGTGATGGGAGATCCCATAGGGAACAGGCATCAGAGATAGATAGGTGGTTAGACAGGTGGTTAGATATGTAGACAAAATCTTGTAAAGTTTAATGCCTCCAAGTCTCAATTCTACCATCACAGCTCTTGTCTCTCCTTTGACAGTTCTGTAATTCCACCTCTTGACTCCATGAACGTATTTGGTACTACTGTTGCATCCACTCTTTCTTGGAAATTCCACATTACAAGAATGGCTAAGTCTGCCTCTTCTGCCTCTGAGAAACTGGATGTCGTGTTTAGATGTCGAGTCTTCTCTTTTGAACAGTTGCTCCATTCATACAAAGTATTGATTCATTCTTGTATGGAGTACTGCTCTCACATTTGGGGTGGTTCTTGTTCTGCATCCTTTCATGACAGAGTTGTGTCGAAATCAGTCCGCCTTATAAACTGTTCCAAGCTAACTTCCAAACTTGACCCCCTTGCCCTATGCAACAATGTTGGTTCACTTTCCCTCTTCTATGGGTATTACTTTGGATTTTGCTCTCAAGAACTGGTTGCTTGTGTGGCCATGCTAGACCATGCAATACTTGGTAAGCTGGTGCATCATATGATTACTGTGTGGCTATGAGTAACTCTAGGGTTGGCTATTTTGATACTTCTTCTTTCCCTACATGTCTGATACGTGATTGAATGTAAAGTAGCGAGGATGTTGTAGAGAAGAATCCATAATGTTATGATTATCAAGTGGGAAATAGGCCAGAACCCTATGTTAGGAGAATGTATTTGAGGAGGCAAATCACCTCCTGACAAGTATAAGAATAGCTTCTTTTTTTTATTATCCAGTCATAGACAAAAGTTTTCAAGGTCAGGCCTTAATTAGAATATAGAGAGGATTTTGAAAGAATAAGAAAGAGACAAAGGAAAGTATTTATGAATTTTGGAAGAGGTGACAAACCTGTCTTTTAAAATGTACCAGGTCATAACTATTGGAAAAGACATGAAAAAGTAGAGAGATCAAAGCTTTGAGGTATAGGTAAAGAAACGGCTATTTGGGTAAGGAAATGTTTTGCAACCTGTCCATACTCTTAATAAGGCCATAACTGGAATGTGCTGCTCAATTTCGTCACCACACATAGAGAAGCACAAAAAGCTGATAGAGAAGGCTTAGAGGAGGGCAACAAAGATAGTACCAGAATTAAGAAAGCTGAATTACAGGGAAAGGCTAGAGGCTTTAAGTTTTTGCACTTTGGAAGAGATCATGACTTTTAAGTTTTTGAAACAGGTTGATGACATAGACAGCAAACAGTTCTTTGAGAGGCGTAGGTATAGATCAGCCAGAGAATGTAACAGAATTAAGCAAGAAGCTTGATAGAGGTAATTTTATAGTACAGCATAAGAGTTGTGGATGAGTGGAATAGAATAACAGAACATGTTTAATGCAGACTGCTTACAATAATTCAAAGATGAAAATGATAAAGGATGTTCAAGATAAGGCCCTATGAGTGCAAAACTCATAGTTAGTAGTTGGTTGGCAGCCAGTGACCAGGGAGATTTATTACCAGTACAACCTACATGGGTATCAGAAGGGTTAGTGACATCTGCTTAGTGATTCAGCACTTGAATAGTTGTCAAGTTGCACTCCTCTAACACAAGTAGCTGTCTTTTCTTTCTGCCTCACTAAAGAGTACTGGCATTCTGTTCACAAACATACTGTCTCTCCTTATCATATGTGACACTTGACAACCTTAACTCACACAGCTCATTCTTCGTAACCCTAGATTTTCTGCTGTGAGCACTATGCGCTAGCTTTGCCTTGTGGCAAAATGGTAGGAACAGTAGATAGAAGTAGTTGGTAGGAAGATTTAGGCTGGAGCATTAGGTAGTAGTAATAGGTAGGAGCATTTGATGGAGGTAGTCAGAAGGAATATTAGGTAAGAGCCTTTGCAAACACTGTGCTAGACTTGTCCTCTTCCTGTTCCCCATTAAGGGTGAGGCATTAAAGGCTTAGAAGTGGCACTGGAGTTCTTTAGCTATGGAGACTCTGTTCCCTTGGCCACTCCTTTAAGAGAGTTCCATTTGGAACAGGTATCAGAGATATAGATAGATAGGGTGCAAAACTCCCTCCGGGTACAGTAGAAATTGGTAATAGAAAATAGGTGGTTACTTTTGTGTATTGATATATTCATTCATATAGACACAGTAATAAAAGAGCAATAAATAATAAAAAGAGTGTGGTTGAGAGAGCAGAAGAGGGTGTTTTGAAATTGTTTGGTCACGTGGAGAGAATGAGTGAGGAAAGATTGACAAAGAGGATATATGTGTCAGAGGTGGAGGGAACGAGGAGAAGAGGAGACCAAATTGGAGGTGGAAAGATGGAGTGAAAAAGATTTTGAGCAATCGGGGCCTGAACATGGAGGAAGGTGAAAGGTGTGCAAAGAATAGAGGGAATTGGAACGATGTGGTATACCAGGGTCGACGTTCTGTCAATGGATTGCATCAGGGCATGTGAAGCATCTGGGGTAAACCATGGAAAGTTTTGTTGGGCCTCGATGTGGAAAGGGAACTGTGGTTTTGGTGCATTATACATAACAGGTAGAGACTGATTGTGAACAAATGTGGCCTTTGTTGTCTTTTCCTAGTGCTACCTTGCGCGCATGCAGGGGGAGGGGGTTGTCATTCGATGTGTGGTGGGGTGGCGACGGGAATGATTAAAGGCAGCAAGTATGAATTATGTACATTTGTATATGTGTATATGTCTGTGTATGTATATATATGTATACGTTGAAATTTATAGGTATGTATATGTGTGTGTGTGTGTGTGTGTGTGTGTGTGTGTGGACGTATCTGTATACACATGTGCATGTTTGTGGGTTAGGCCATTCTTTCGTCGGTTTCCTTTCGCTACCTCACTAATGCAGGAGACAGTGACAAAGTATAATAGATGTATTAATAAAAACAGTGTAGATGCACACATACTGTTTGATACATATGGTTTACATATACCCCTGAAAAATATCACTAATAGTCACTAGTGGCTTATATGTCAAAGGCTACCAAAGTTGTCCTCAGTATGTCACTTTACAAGCAGTAGGAGAATTTGATTTGCAGATGGGCTGAAATACGTGTGTATCATCTTGTACATGGAGGGTGTATACCTATGAAATTGTGTAAATCACACCTGTTATTCAGTAGCAGAAAATGAGTCATTCCAGCTTGTTACTAAGTAAGAGAGTATCAGGGGTCAGGAAGTGGTGTCAGTGATTTTACAGGGTTAACATATATCTCTTTCAAATGTAGGAAAAGGTTTGTTTAACCATACTAAATTGATACTTTTTGTTTCACTATGGTAAAATAGATGTAAATGCTGTGTGAATATTGCTGAATATTTCCCTTTTGAACAAGGGCTTCTCCCTCTAAAATTAGGATACTTCTTATATGTGTTTCATATATTCCAGAAAATATAGTAATCACTTAAGATGTTGTTTATGTGTATGGGATTAAAAGGGAAACAGAAGAATTACTCAAGCAGGGAGTGCTCATCCTCCAAGAAGGCTCAGACTTGGGTGTCTAAATGTGTGTGGATGTAACAAAGATGAGAACAAAGGAGAGATAGGTAGTATGTTTGAGGAAGGAAACGTGGATGTTCTTGCTGTAAGTGAAACAAAGCTCTAGGTTAAAGGGGAAGAGTGGTTTGGAAACTTCTTGAGAGGACAAGAAATAAGGAAGGAGTAGCATTACTTCTGAAGCAGGAGTTATGGGTGTATGTGGTAGAGTGTAAGAAAGTAAATTCTTGATTGATTTGGGTAAAACTGAAAGTGGATGGAGAGAATTGGATGATTATTGGATGATTGTTGATTATACACCTGGTCATAAGAAGAAAGATCATGAGAGGTGAGCATTTTTGGAGCAGCTAATTCAGTATGTCAGCAGCTTTGATCCACAAGACCAGGATTTAGTGATGGATGACTTAAAAGCAAAGATGAATAATGTGGCAATTGAGGGTATAACTGATGTACATGGGGTGTTCAATGTTGTGAATGGAAATGGTAAAGAGCTTGTGGATTTGTGTGCTGAAAATGTCTGATGATAGGGAATATCTACTTTAATAAGATATTTATTTATTTATCTTATTTTGCTTTGTCGCTGTCTCCCGCGTTTGCGAGGTAGCGCAAGGAAACAGATGAAAGAAATGGCCCAACCCACCACCATACACATGTATATACATACATGTCCACACACGCAAATATACATACCTATACATCTCAATGTACACATATATATACACACACAGACACATACATATATACCCATGCACACAATTCACACTGTCTGCCTTTATTCATTTCCATCGCCACCTCGCCACACATGGAATACCATCGCCCTCCCCCCCACATGTGTGTGAGGTAGCGCTAGGAAAAGACAACAAAGGGCCCATTCGTTCACACTGAGTCTCTAGCTGTCATGCAATAATGCCCAAAACCACAGCTCCCTTTCCACATCCAGGCCCCACACAACTTTCCATGGTTTACCCCAGACGCTTCACATGCCCTGATTCAATCCACTGACAGCACGTGAACCCTGGTATACCACATCGATCCAATTCACTCTATTCCTTGCCTGCCTTTCACCCTCCTGCATGTTCAGGCCCCAATCACTCAAAATCTTTTTCACTCCATCTTTCCACCTCCAATTTGGTCTCCAACTTCTCCTTGTTCCCTCCACCTCTGACACATATATCCTCTTGGTCAATCTTTCCTCACTCATTCTCTCCATGTGCCCAAACCGTTTCAAAACGCCCTCTTCTGCTCTCTCAGCCATGCTCTTTTTATTTCCACACATCTCTCTTACCCTTACATTACTTACTCGATCAAACCACCTCACACCACACATTGTCCTCAAACATTTCATTTCCAGCACATCCACCCTCCTGCGCACAACTCTATCCATAGCCCACGCCTCGCAACCATACAACATTGTTGGAACCACTATTCCTTCAAACATAGCCATTTTTGCTTCCGAGATAATGTTCTCGACTTCCAAACATTCTTCAAGGCTCCCAGGATTTTCGCCCCCTCCCCCACCCTATGATTCACTTCCGCTTCCATGGTTCCATCCGCTGCCAGATCCACTCCCAGATATCTAAAACACTTTACTTCCTCCAGTTTTTCTCCATGCAAACTTACCTTCCAATTGACTTGACCCTCAACCCTACTGTACCTAATAACCTTGCTCTTATTCACATTTACTCTAAACTTTCTACTTTCACACACTTTACCAAACTCAGTCACCAGCTTCTGCAGTTTCTCACATGAATCAGCCACCAGCGCTGTATCATCAGCGAACAACAACTGACTCACTTCCCAAGCTCTCTCATCCACAACAGACTGCATACTTGCCCCTCTTTCCAAAACTCTTGCATTCACCTCCCTAGCAACCCCATCCATAAACAAATTAAACAACCATGGAGACATCACACACCCCTGCCGCAAACCTACATTCACTGAGAACCAATCACTTTCCTCTCTTCCTACACGTACACATGCCTTACATCCTCGATAAAAACTTTTCACTGCTTGTAACAACTTGCCTCCCACACCATATATTCTTAATACCTTCCACAGAGCATCTCTGTCAACTCTACCATATGCCTTCTCCAGATCCATAAATGCTACATACAAATCCATTTGCTTTTCTAAGTATTTCTCTCATACATTCTTCAAAGCAAACACCTGATCCACACATCCTCTACCGCTTCTACAACCACACTGCTCTTCCCCAATCTCATGCTCTGTACATGCCTTCACCCTCTCAATCAATACCCTCCCATATCATTTACCAGGAATACTCAACAAACTTATACCTCTGCAATTTGAGCACTCACTCTTATCCCCTTTGCCTTTGTACAATGGCACTGTGCACGCATTCCGCCAATCCTTAGGCACCTCACCATGAGTCATACATACATTAAATAACCTGACCAACCAGTCAACAATACAGTCACCCCCTATTTTAATAAATTCCACTCAGTACCATCCAAACCTGCTGCCTTGCCGGCTTTCATCTTCCGCGAGGCTTTTACTACCTCTTCTCTGTTTACCAAATCATTTTCCCTAACCCTCTCCCTTTGCACACCACCTCGACCAAAACAACCTATATCTGCCACTCTATCATCAATCACATTCAACAAACCTTCAAAATACTCACTCCATCTCCTTCTCACATCACCACTACTTGTTATCACCTCCCCATTAGCGCCCTTCACTGAAGTTCCCATTTGCTCCCTTGTCTTACGCACCTTATTTACTTCCTTCCAGAACATCTTTTTATTCTCCCAAAAATTTAATGATACTCTCTCACCCCAACTCTCATTTGCCCTCTTTTTCACCTCTTGCACCTTTCTCTTGACCTCCTGTCTCTTTCTTTTATACATCTCCCACTCAATTGCATTTTTTCCCTGCAAAAATCGTCCAAATGCCTCTCTCTTCTCTTTCACTAATAATCTTACTTCTTCATCCCACCACTCACTACCCATTCTAATCAACCCATCTCCCACGCTTCTCATGCCACAAGCATCTTTTGCGCAATCCATCACTGATTCCCTAAATACATCCCATTCCTCCCCCACTCCCCTTACTTCCATTGTTCTCACCTTTTTCCATTCTGTACTCAGTCTCTCCTGGTACTTCCTCACACAAGTCTCCTTCCCAAGCTCACTTACTCTCACCATATATATATATATATATATATATATATATATATATATATATATATATATATATATATATATATATATATATATATTTATATATATATATATATATATATATATATATATATATATATATATATTTTTTTTTTTTTTTTTTTTTATACTTTGTCGCTGTCTCCCGCGTTTGCGAGGTAGCGCAAGGAAACAGACGAAAGAAATGGCCCAACCCCCCCCCCCCATACACATGTACATACACACGTCCACACACGCAAATATACATACCTACACATCTTTCCATGGTTTACCCCAGACGCTTCACATGCCTTGCTTCAATCCACTGACAGCACGTCAACCCCTGTATACCACATGACTCCAATTCACTCTATTTCTTGCCCTCCTTTCACCCTCCTGCATGTTCAGGCCCCGATCACACAAAATCTTTTTCACTCCATCTTTCCACCTCCAATTTGGTCTCCCTCTTCTCCTCGTTCCCTCCACCTCCGACACATATATCCTCTTGGTCAATCTCTCCTCACTCATTCTCTCCATGTGCCCAAACCATTTCAAAACACCCTCTTCTGCTCTCTCAACCACGCTCTTTTTATTTCCACACATCTCTCTTACCCTTACGTTACTTACTCGATCAAACCACCTCACACCACTCATTGTCCTCAAACATCTCATTTCCAGCACATCCATCCTCCTGCGCACATCTCTATCCATAGCCCACGCCTCGCAACCATACAGCATTGTTGGAACCACTATTCCCTCAAACATACCCATTTTTGCTTTCCGAGATAATGTTCTCGACTTCCACACATTTTTCAAGGCTCCCAAAATTTTCGCCCCCTCCCCCACCCTATGATCCACTTCCGCTTCCATGGTTCCATCCGCTGACAGATCCACTCCCAGATATCTAAAACACTTCACTTCCTCCAGTTTTTCTCCATTCAAACTCACCTCCCAATTGACTTGACCCTCACCCCTACTGTACCTAATAACCTTGCTCTTATTCACATTTACTCTCAACTTTCTTCTTCCACACACTTTACCAAACTCAGTCACCAGCTTCTGCAGTTTCTCACATGAATCAGCCACCAGCGCTGTATCATCAGCGAACAACAATTGACTCACTTCCCAAGCTCTCTCATCCCCAACAGACTTCATACTTGCCCCTCTTTCCAGGACTCTTGCATTTACCTCCTTTACAACCCCATCCATAAACAAATTAAACAACCATGGAGACATCACACACCCCTGCCGCAAACCTACATTCACTGAGAACCAATCACTTTCCTCTCTTCCTACACGTACACATGCCTTACATCCTCGATAAAAACTTTTCACTGCTTCTAACAACTTGCCTCCCACACCATATATTCTTAATACCTTCCACAGAGCATCTCTATCAACTCTATCATATGCCTTCTCCAGATCCATAAATGCTACATACAAATCCATTTGCTTTTCTAAGTATTTCTCACATACATTCTTCAAAGCAAACACCTGATCCACACATCCTCTACCACTTCTGAAACCGCACTGCTCTTCCCCAATCTGATGCTCTGTACATGCCTTCACCCTCTCAATCAATACCCTCCCATATAATTTACCAGGAATACTCAACAAACTTATACCTCTGTAATTTGAGCACTCACTCTTATCCCCTTTGCCTTTGTACAATGGCACTATGCACGCATTCCGCCAATCCTCAGGCACCTCACCATGAGTCATACATACATTAAATAACCTTACCAACCAGTCAACAATACAGTCACCCCCTTTTTTAATAAATTCCACTGCAATACCATCCAAACCTGCTGCCTTGCCGGCTTTCATCTTCCGCAAAGCTTTTACTACCTCTTCTCTGTTTACCAAATCATTTTCCCTAACCCTCTCACTTTGCACACCACCTCGACCAAAACACCCTATATCTGCCACTCTGTCATCAGACACATTCAACAAACCTTCAAAATACTCATTCCATCTCCTTCTCACATCACCGCTACTTGTTATCACCTCCCCATTTACGCCCTTCACTGAAGTTCCCATTTGCTCCCTTGTCTTACGCACCCTATTTACCTCCTTCCAGAACATCTTTTTATTCTCCCTAAAATTTACTGATAGTCTCTCACCCCAACTCTCATTTGCCCTTTTTTTCACCTCTTGCACCTTTCTCTTGACCTCCTGTCTCTTTCTTTTATACTTCTCCCACTCAATTGCATTTTTTCCCTGCAAAAATCGTCCAAATGCCTCTCTCTTCTCTTTCACTAATACTCTTACTTCTTCATCCCACCACACACTACCCTTTCTAAACAGCCCACCTCCCACTCTTCTCATGCCACAAGCATCTTTTGCGCAATCCATCACTGATTCCCTAAATACATCCCATTCCTCCCCGACTCCCCTTACTTCCATTGTTCTCACCTTTTTCCATTCTGTACACAGTCTCTCCTGGTACTTCCCCACACAGGTCTCCTTCCCAAGCTCACTTACTCTCACCACCTTCTTCACCCCAACATTCACTCCTCTTTTCTGAAAACCCATACAAATCTTCACCTTAGCCTCCACAAGATAATGATCAGACATCCCTCCAGTTGCACCTCTCAGCACATTAACATCCAAAAGTCTCTCTTTCGCACGCCTGTCAATTAACACGTAATCCAATAACGCTCTCTGGCCATCTCTCCTACTTACATAAGTATACTTATGTATATCTCGCTTTTTAAACCAGGTATTCCCAATCATCAGTCCTTTTTCAGCACATAAATCTACAAGCTCTTCACCATTTCCATTTACAACACTGAACACCCCATGCATACCAATTATTCCCTCAACTGCCACATTACTCACCTTTGCATTCAAATCACCCATCACTATAACCCGGTCTCGTGCATCAAAACCGCTAACACACTCATTCAGCTGCTCCCAAAACACTTGCCTCTCATGATCTTTCTTCTCATGCCCAGGTGCATATGCACCAATAATCACCCACCTCTCTCCATCAACTTTCAATTTTACCCATATTAATCGAGAATTTACTTTCTTACATTCTATCACATACTCCCACAACATTACATTCTATCACATACTCCCACAACATATACATATATATATATATATATATATATATATATATGTATATATATATATATATATATATATATATATATATATGACCTCCTGTCTCTTTCTTTTATACATCTCCCACTGAATTGCATTTTTTCCATGCAAAAATCGTCCCAATGCCTCTCTCTTCTCTTTCACTAATAATCTTACCTCTTCATCCCACCACTCACTACCTTTTCTAATCAACCTTCTTCTTTTCTGAAAACCCATACAAATCTTCACATTAGCCTCCACAAGATAATGATCAGACATCCCTCCAGTTGCACCTCTCAGCAGATTAACATCCAAAAGTCTCTCTTTCGCGCGCCTGTCAATTAACACGTGATCCAATAACGCTCTCTGGCCATCTCTCCTACTTACATACGTATACTTATGTATATCTCGCTTTTTAAACCAGGTATTCCCAGTCACCAGTCCTTTTTCAGCACATAAATCTACAAGCTCTTCACCATTTCCATTTACAACACTGAACACCCCATGTATACCAATTATTCCCTCAACTGCCACATTACTCACCTTTGCATTCAAATCACCCATCACTATAACCCGGTCTTATGCATCAAAACCACTAACACACTCATTCAGCTGCTCCCAAAACACTTGCCTCTCATGATCTTTCTTCTCATGCCCAGATGCATATGCACCAATAATATATATATATATATATATATATATATATATATATATATATATATATATATATATATATATATATATTAAACAACCATGGAGACATCACACACCCCTGTCGCAAACCTACATTCACTGAGAACCAATCACTTTCCTCTCTTCCTACACGTACACATGCCTTACATCCTCGATAAAAACTTTTCACTGCTTCTAACAACTTGCCTCCCACACCATATATTCTTAATACCTTCCACAGAGCATCTCTATCAACTCTATCATATGCCTTCTCCAGATCCATAAATGCTACATACAAATCCATTTGCTTTTCTAAGTATTTCTCACATACATTCTTCAAAGCAAACACCTGATCCACACATCCTCTACCACTTCTGAAACCGCACTGCTCTTCCCCAATCTGATGCTCTGTACATGCCTTCACCCTCTCAATCAATACCCTCCCATATAATTTACCAGGAATACTCAACAAACTTATACCTCTGTAATTTGAGCACTCACTCTTATCCCCTTTGCCTTTGTACAATGGCACTATGCACGCATTCCGCCAATCCTCAGGCACCTCACCATGAGTCATACATACATTAAATAACCTTACCAACCAGTCAACAATACAGTCACCCCCTTTTTTAATAAATTCCACTGCAATACCATCCAAACCTGCTGCCTTGCTGGCTTTCATCTTCCGCAAAGCTTTTACTACCTCTTCTCTGTTTACCAAATCATTTTCCCTAATCCTCTCACTTTGCACACCACCTCGACCAAAACACCCTATATCTGCCACTCTGTCATCAGACACATTCAACAAACCTTCAAAATAGTCCTGGAAAGAGGGGCAAGTATGAAGTCTGTTGGGGATGAGAGAGCTTGGGAAGTGAGTCAGTTGTTGTTCGCTGATGATACAGCGCTGGTGGCTGATTCTTGTGAGAAACTGCAGAAGCTGGTGACTGAGTTTGGTAAAGTGTGTGGAAGAAGAAAGTTAAGAGTAAATGTGAATAAGAGCAAGGTTATTAGGTACAGTAGGGGTGAGGTTCAAGTCAATTGGGAGGTGAGTTTGAATGGAGAAAAACTGGAGGAAGTGAAGTGTTTTAGATATCTGGGAGTGGATCTGTCAGCGGATGGAACCATGGAAGCGGAAGTGGATCATAGGGTGGGGGAGGGGGCGAAAATTTTGGGAGCCTTGAAAAATGTGTGGAAGTCGAGAACATTATCTCGGAAAGCAAAAATGGGTATGTTTGAAGGAATAGTGGTTCCAACAATGTTGTATGGTTGCGAGGCGTGGGCTATGGATAGAGATGTGCGCAGGAGGATGGATGTGCTGGAAATGAGATGTTTGAGGAAAATGTGTGGTGTGAGGTGGTTTGATCGAGTAAGTAACGTAAGAGTAAGAGAGATGTGTGGAAATAAAAATAGCGTGGTTGAGAGAGCAGAAGAGGGTGTTTTGAAATGGTTTGGGCACATGGAGAGAATGAGTGAGGAAAGATTGACCAAGAGGATACATGTGTCGGAGGTGGAGGGAACGAGGAGAAGAGGGAGACCAAATTGGAGGTGGAAAGATGGAGTGAAAAAGATTTTGTGTGATCAGGGCCTGAACATGCAGGAGGGTGAAAGGAGGGCAAGGAATAGAGTGAATTGGAGCGATGTGGTATACAGGGGTTGACGTGCTGTCAGTGGATTGAATCAAGGCATGTGAAGCGTCTGGGGTAAACCATGGAAAGCTGTGTAGGTATGTATATTTGCGTGTGTGGACGTGTGTATGTACATGTGTATGGGGGGGGGTTGGGCCATTTCTTTCGTCTGTTTCCTTGCGCTACCTCGCAAACGCGGGAGACAGCGACAAAGTAAAAAAAAAAAAAAAAAAAAAAAAAAAAATATATATATATATATATATATATATATATATATATATATGTCTATATATATACCCGGGGATAGGGAAGAAAGAATACTTCCCACACATTCCTCACGTGTCGTAGAAAGCGACTGAAGGGGACGGGAGCGCAGGGGCTAAAAACCCTCCCCTCCTTGTATTTTAACTTTTTTAAAGGGGAAACAGAAGAAGGAGTCATGCGGGGAGTGCTCATCCTCCTTGAAGGCTCAGATTGGGGTGTCTAAATGTGTGTAGATGTAAACAAGATCAGAAACACCCCATGTATACCAATTATTCCCTCAACTGCCACATTACTCACCTTTGCATTCAAATCACCCATCACTATAACCCGGTCTTGTGCATCAAAACCACTAACACACTCATTCAGCTGCTCCCAAAACACTTGCCTCTCATGATCTTTCTTCTCATGCCCAGGTCCATATGCACCAATAATAAGGTATATTTATTTATTTATTTATTTATTTTGCTTTGTCGCTGTCTCCCGCGTTTGCAAGGTAGTGCAAGGAAACAGACGAAAGAAATGGCCACACCCACACCCATACACAATGTATATACATACATGTCCACACACGCAAATATACATACCTATACATCTCAATGTACACATATATATACACACATAGACACACATATATACCCATGCACACAATTCACACTGTCTGCCTTTATTCATTCCCATCGCCACCTCGCCACACATGGAATACCATCCCCCTCCCCCCTCATGTATGCGAGGTAGCACTAGGAAAAGACAAAAAAGGCCCCATTCGTTCACAATCAGTCTCTATCTGTCATGCAATAATGCCCGAAACCACAGCTCCCTTTCCACATCCAGGCCCCACACAACTTTCCATGGTTTACCCCAGACACTTCACATGCCCTGATTCAATCCACTGACAGCACGTCAACCCCGGTATACCACATCGATCCAATTCACTCTATTCTTTGCCCGCATTTCACCCTCCTGCATGTCCAGGCCCCGATCACACAAAATCTTTTTCACCCCATCTTTCCACCTCCAATTTGGTCTCCCACTTCTCCTCGTTCCCTCCACCTCTGACACATATATCCTCTTGGTCAATCTTTCCTCACTCATTCTCTCCATGTGCCCAAACCATTTCAAAACACCCTCTTCTGCTCTCTCAACCACACTCTTTTTATTTCCACACATCTCTCTTACCCTTACATTACTTACTCGATCAACCCACCTCACACCACACATTGTCCTCAAACATCTCATTTCCAGCACATCCACCCTCCTGCGCACAACTCTATCCATAGCCCACGCCTCGCAACCATACAACATTGTTGGAACGACTATTCCTTCAAACATAGCCATTTTTGCTTTCCGAGATAATGTTCTCGACTTCCACACATTCTTCAAGGCTCCCAGGATTTTCGCCCCCTCCCCCACCCTATGATTCACTTCCGCTTCCATGGTTCCATCCACTGCCAGATCCACTCCCAGATATCTAAAACACTTTACTTCCTCCAGTTTTTCGCCATTCAAACTTACCTCCCAGTTGACTTGACCCTCAACCCTACTGTACCTAATAACCTTGCTCTTATTCACATTTACTCTTAACTTTCTTCTTTCACACACTTTACCAAACTCAGTTACCAGCTTCTGCAGTTTCTCACATGGATCAGCCACCAGCGCTGTATCATCAGCAAACAACAACTGACTCACTTCCCAAGCTCTCTCATCCACAACAGACTTCATACTTGCCCCTCTTTCCAAAACTCTTGCATTCACCTCCCTAACAACCCCATCCATAAACAAATTAAACAACCATGGAGACATCACACACCCCTGCCGGAAACCTACATTCACTGAGAACCAATCACTTTCCTCTCTTCCTACACGTACACATGCCTTACATCCTCGATAGAAACTTTTCACTGCTTCTAACAACTTGCCTCCCACACCATATATTCTTAATACCTTCCACAGAGCATCTCTATCAACTCTATCATATGCCTTCTCCAGATCCATAAATGCTCAATACAAATCCATTTGCTTTTCTAAGTATTTTTCACATACATTCTTCAAAGCAAACACCTAATCCACACATCCTCTACTATATATATATATATATATATATATATATATATATATATATATATATATATATATATATATATATATATCCCTGGGGATAGGGAAGAAAGAATACTTCCCACACATTCCTCATGTATCGTAGAAGGCGACTAAAAGGGACGGGAGCGGGGGGGCTAAAAACCCTCCCCTCCTTGTATTTTAACTTTCTAAAAGGGGAAACAGAAGAAGGAGTCACGTGGGGAGTGCTCATCCTCCTTGAAGGCTCAGATTGGGGGGTCTAAATGTGTGTGGATGTAAACAAGATCAGAAAAAAGGAGAGATAGGTAGTATGTTTGAGGAAAGGAACCTGGATGTTTTGGCTCTAAGTGAAACGAAGCTCAAGGGTGAAGGGGAAGAGTGGTTTGGGAATGTCTTGGGAGTAAAGTCAGGGGTTAGTGAGGGAACAAGAGCAAGGGAAGGACTAGCAATACTTCTGAAACAGGAGTGATGGGAGTATGTGATAGAGTGTAAGCAAGTAAACTCTAGGTTGATATGGGTAAAACTGAAAGTTGATGGAGAGAGATGGGTGATTATTGGTGCATATGCACCTGGGCATGAGAAGAAAGATCATTAGAGGCAAGTGTTTTGGGAGCAGCTGAATGAGTGTGTTAGTGGTTTTGATGCACAAGACCGGGTTATAGTGATGGGTGATTTGAATGCAAAGGTGAGTAATGTGGCAGTTGATGGAATAATTGGTATACATGGGGTGTTCAGTGTTGTAAATGGAAATGGTGAAGAGCTTGTAGATTTATGTGGTGAAAAAGGACTGGTGATTGGGAATACCTGGTTTAAAAAGAGAGATATACATAAGTATACGCAAGTAAGTAGGAGAGATAGCCAGAGAGCGTTATTGGATTATGTGTTAATTGACAGCCGCGCAAAAGAGAGACTTTTGGATGTTAATGTGCTGAGAGGTGCAACTGGAGGGATGTCTGATCATTATCTTGTGGAGGTGAAGGTGAAGATTTGTAGAGGCTTTCAGAAAAGAAGAGAGAATGTTGGGGTGAAGAGAGTGGTGAGAGTAAGTGAGCTTGGGAAGGAGACTTGTTTGAGGAAGTACCAGGAGAGACTGAGTACAGAATGGAAAAAGGTGAGAACAAAGGAGGTAAGGGGAGTGGGGGAGGAATGGGGTGCATTTAGGAAAGCAGTGATGGCTTGCGCAAAAGATGCTTGTGGCATGAGAAGCGTGGGAGGTGGGCAGATTAGAAAAGGGTAGTGAGTGGTGGGATGAAGAAGTAAGATTATTAGTGAAAGAGAAGAGAGAGGCATTTGGATGATTTTTGCAGGGAAATAATGTAAATGAGTGGGAGATGTATAAAAGGAAGAGGCAGGAGGTCAAGAGAAAGGTGTGGATCAGGTGTTTGCTTTGAAGAATGTATGTGAGAAATACTTAGAAAAGCAAATGGATTTGTATGGAGCATTTATGGATCTAGAGAAGGCATATGATAGAGTTGATAGAGATGCTCTGTGGAAGGTATTAAGAATATATGGTGTGGAAGGCAAGTTGTTAGAAGCAGTGAAAAGTTTTTATCGAGGATGTAAGGCATGTGTATGTCTAGGAAGAGAGGAAAGTGATTGGTTCTCATTGAATGTAGGTTTGCAGTAGGGGTGTGTGATGTCTCCATGGTTGTTTAATTTGTTTATGGATGGAGTTGTTAGGTAGGTGAATGCAAGAGTTTTGGAAAGAGGGGCAAGTATGTAGTCTGTTGTGGATGAGAGAGCTTGGGAAGTGAGTTAGTTGTTCGCTGATGATACAGCGCTGGAGGCTTATTCATGTGAGAAACTGCAGAAGCTGGTGACTGAGTTTGGTCAAGTGTGTGAAAGAAGAAAGTTGAGAGTAAATGTGAATAAGAGCAAGGTTATTAGGTACAATAGGGTTGAGGGTCAAGTAAATTAGAAGGTAAGTTTGAATGGAGAAAAACTGGAGGAAGTAAAGTGTTTTAGATATGTGGGAGTGGATCTGGCAGCGGATGGAACCATGGAAGTGGAAGTGAATCATAGTTTGGGGGAGGGGGGCGAAAATTCTGGGAGCCTTGAAGAATGTGTGGAAGTCGAGAACATTATCTCGGAAAGCAAAAATGGCTATGTTTGAAGTAATAGTGGTTCCAACAATTTTATATGGTTGCGAGGCGTGGGCTATGGATAGAGTTGTGTGCAGGAGGGTAGATGTGCTGGAAATGAGATGTTTGAGGACAATATGTGGTGTGAGGTGGTTTGATCGAGTAAGTAATGTAAAGGTAAGAGAGATGTGTGGAAATAAAAAGAGTGTGGTTGAGAGAGCAGAAGAGGGTGTTTTGAAATGGTTTGGTCACATGGAGAGAATAAGCGAGGAAAGATTGACCAAGAGGATATATGTGTCAGAGGTGGACGGAACGAGGAGAAGTGGGAGACCAAATTGGAGGTGGAAAGATGGAGTGAAAAAGATTTTGAGTGATTGGGGCCTGAACATGCAGGAAGGTGAAAGGCGTGCAAGGAATAGAGTGAATTGGAATGATGTGGTATACCGGGGTCGACGTGCTGTCAGTGGATTGAACCAGGGCATGTGAAGCATCTGGTGTAAACCATGGAAAGTTGTGTGGGGCCTGGATGTGGAAAGGGAGCTGTGGTTTCGGTGCATTATAACTTGACAGCTAGAGACTGAGTTTGAGCGAATGGGGCGTTTGTTATCTTTTCCTAGCGCTACCTCGCACATTGAGTGGGGAGGGGGTTGTTAGTCCATGTGTGGCGAGTTGGCGATGGGAATGAATAAGGTAAGACAGTATGAATTATGTACATGTGTATATATATATATATGTCTGTGTGTGTATATATATATATGTATACATTGAGATGTATAGGTATGTATATTTTCATGTGTGGACATGTATGTATATACATGTGTATGTGGGTGGGTTGGGCCATTCTTTAGGCTGTTTACTTGTGCTACCTCGCTAACGCGGGAGACAGTGACAAAGCAAAATAAAATAATAATATAATATCTTTTCTTTCATACTATTCGTCATTTCCCATGTTAGCGAGGTAGCATTAAGAACAGAGGACTGGGCCTTTGAGGGAATATCCTCACCTGGCCGCCCTTCTCTGTTCCTTCATTTGGATAATTGAAAAAAAAAACTGAAAGTTGTTGGAGAGAGATGGGTGATTATTGGTGCATATGCACCTGGGCATGAGAAGAAAGTTCATGAGAGGCAAGTGTTTTAGGAGCAGCTGAATGAGTGTGTTAGTGCTTTTGATGCACGAGACCGGGTTATAGTGATGGATGATTTGAATGCAAAGGTGAGTAATGTGGCAGTTGAGGGAATAATTGGTATACATGGGGTGTTCAGTGTTGTAAATGGAAATGGTGAATAGCTTGTAGATTTATGTGGTGAAAAAGGACTGGTGATTGGGAATACCTGGTTTAAAAAGCGAGATCTACATAAGTATACGTATGTAAGTAGGAGAGATGGCCAGAGAGTGTTATTGGATTACATGTTAATTGATAGGCGTACGAAAGAGAGACTTTTGGATGTTAATGTGCTGAGAGGTGCAACTGGACGGATGTATGATCATTATCTTTTGGAGGCGAAGGTGAAGATTTGTAGGGGTTTTCAGAAAAGAAGAGAGAATGTTGGGTTGAAAAGAGTGGTGAGAGTGAGTGAGCTTGGGAAGGAGACTTGTGTGAGGAAGTACCAGGAGAGACTGAGTACAGAATGGAAAAAGGTGAGAACAAAGGAGGTAAGGGGAGTGGGGGAGGAATGGGATGTATTTAGGAAAGCAGTGATGGCTTGCACAAAAGATGCTTGTGGCATGAGAAGCGTGGAAGGTGGGTTGATTAGAAAGGATAGTGAGTGGTGGGATGAAGAAGTAAGCTTATTAGTGAAAGAGAAGAGAGAGGCATTTGGACGATTTTTGCTGGGAAAAAATGCAAATGAGTGGGAGATGTATAAAAGAAAGAGGCCGGAGGTCAAGAGAAAGGTGCAAGAGGTGAAAAAGAGGGCAAATGAGAGTTGGGGTGAGAGAGTATCATTAAATTTTAGGGAGAATAAAAAGATGTTTTGAAAGGAGGTAAATAAAGTGCATAAGACAAGGGAGCAAATGAGAACTTCAGTGAAGGGGGCTAATGGGGAGGTGATAACAAGTAGTGGTGATGTAAGAAGGAGATCGAGTGAGTATTTTGAAGGTTTGTTGAATGTGTTTGATGATAGAGTGGCAGATATAGGGTTTTTTGGTCGAGGTGGTGTGCAAAGTGAGATGGTTAGGGAAAATGATTTGGTAAACAGAGAAGAGGTAGTAAAAGCTTTGCGGAAGATTAAAGCCGGTAAGGCAGCAGGTTTGGATGGTATTGCAGTGGAATTTATTAAAAAAGGGGGTGACTGTATTGTTGACTGGTTGATAAGGTTATTTAATGCATGTATGATTCATGGTGAGGTGCCTGAGGATTGGCGGAATGCTTGCATAGTGCCATTGTACAAAGGCAAAGGGGATAAGAGTGAGTGCTTAAATTACAGAGGTATAAGTTTGTTGAGTATTCCTGGTAAATTATATGGGAGGGTATTGATTGAGAGGGTGAAGGCATGTACAGAGCATCAGATTGGGGAAGAGCAGTGTGGTTTCAGAAGTGGTAGAGGATGCGTGGATCAGGTGTTTGCTTTGAAGAATGCATGTGAGAAATACTTAGAAAAACAAATGGATTTATGTAGCATTTATGGATCTGGAGAAGGCATATGATAGAGTTGATAGAGATTTTTCTTGATAGAGAACTTTCCATGGTTTACCCCAGACGCTTCACATGCCCTGATTCAATCCATTGACAGCACGTCGACCCCTGGTATACCACATCATTCCAATTCACTCCATTCCTTGCACACCTTTCACCCTCCTGCATGTTCAGGCCTTGATCAGTGAAAATCTTTTTCACTCCATCTCTCCACATCCAATTTGGTCTCCCACTTCTCCTCATTCCCTCTCCTCGGACACATATATCCTCTTGGTCAATGTCTCCTCTCTCATTCTCTCCATGTGACCAAACCATTTCAAAACACCCTTTTCTGCTCTCTCAACCACACTCTTTTTATTACCGCACATCTCTCTTACCCTTACATTACTTACTCGATCAAACAACCTCACACCACATATTGTCCTCAAACATCTCATTTCCATCACTTCCACCCTCCTGAGCACAACTTTATCTATAGCCCACGCCTCACAACCATACAACATTGTTGGAACCACTATTCCTTCAAACATACCCATTTTTGCTTTCCGAGATAATCTTCTCGACTTCGACACATTCTTCAAGGCTCCCTGAATTTTCGCCACCTCCCCCACCCTTTGATTCACTTCCGCTTCCATGGTTCCATCCGCTGCCAAATCCACTCCCAGATATCTAAAACACTTCACTTCCTCCAGTTTTTCTCCATTCAAACTTACCTCCCAGTTTACTTAACCCTCAACCCTACTGTACCTAGTAACCTTACTCTTATTCACATTTACTCTCAACTTTCTTCTCTCACACACGTTACCAAACTCAGTCACTAGCTTCTGCAGTTTCTCACATGAATCAGCCACCAGCGATGTATCATCAGTGAACAACAACTGACTTACTTCCCAAGCTCTCTCATCCACAACAGACTGCATACTTGCCCCTCTTTCCAAAACTCTTGCATTTACCTCCCTAACAACCCCATCCATAAACAAATTAAACAACCATGGAGACATCACACACCCCTGCCACAAACCTATATTCACTGAGAACCAATCACTTTCCTCTCTTCCTACACGTACACATGCCTTACATCCTCGATAAAAACTTTTCTACTTTTAACAACTTGCCTCCCACACCATATATTCTTAATATCTTCCACAGAGCATCTCTGTCAACTCTATGATATGCCTTCTCCAGATCCATAAATGCTACATACAAATCCATTTGCTTTTCTAAGTATTTCTCACATACATTCTTCAAAGGAAACACCTGATCCACACATCCTCTACCACTTCTGAAACCACAGTTGCTCTTCCCCAATCTGATGCTCTGTACATGCCTTCACCCTCTCAATCAATACCCTCCCATATAATTTACCAGGAATACTCAACAAACTTATACCTCTGTAATTTGAGCACTCACTCTTATCCCCTTTGGCTTTGTACAATGGCACTATGCAAGCATTCCGCCAATCCTCAGGCACCACACCATGAATCATACATACATTAAATAACCTTACCAACCAGTCAACAATACAGTCACCCCCTTTTTTAATAAATTCCACTGCAATACCATCCAAACCCGCTGCCTCACTGGCTTTCATCTTCCAGAAAGCTTGTACTACCCCTTTCTGTTTACCAAATCATTTTCCCTAACCCTCTCACTTTGCACACCACCTCAACCTAAACATCCTGTATCTCCCCCTGTATTATCAAACACATTCAACAAACCTTCAAAACTCAAAATATTCACTCCATCTCCTTCTCACATCACCACTATATATATATCCTTTGGGATAGGGGAGAAAGAATACTTCCCACGTATTCCCCACATGTCATAGAAGGCGACTGAAGGGGATGGGAGCGGGGGCTAGAAACCCTCCCCTCCTCATATTTTAACTTTCGAAAAGCGGAAACAGAAGAAGGGAGTCACATGGGAAGTGCTCATCCTCCTCAAAGGCTCAGATTGGGGTGTCTAAATGTGTGTAGATGTAACCAAGATGAGAAAAAAGGAGAGATAGGTGGTATATTTTAGGAAAGGAATTTGGATGTTTTGACTCTTAGTGAAATGAAGCTCAAGCATAAAGGGTTTGGGAATGGTCAGGGAGAAAAGTAAGGGTTGGTGAGAGGACAGAGCAAAGAAAGGGCTAGCACTACTCCTGAAACAGGAGTGGAGGGAGTATGTGATAGAGTGTATGATAGTAAACTCTAGATTAATATGGGTAAAACTGAAAGTGGATGGAGAGAGATGGGTGATTATTGGTGCCTATGCACCTGGGCATGAGAAGAAAGATCATGAGAGGCAAGTGTTTTGGGAACAGCTGAGTGAGTGTGTTAGTAGTTTTGATGCACGAGACCATGTTATAGTGATGGGTGATTTGAGTGTAAAGGTGAGTAATGTGGCAGTTGAGGGAATGATTGGTGTACTTGGGTTGTTCAGTGTTGTAAATGGAAATGGTAAAGAGCTTGTAGATTTGTGTGCTGAAAAAGTACTGGTGTTTGGGAATTCCTGGTTTAAAAAGAGAGATATACATAAGTATACATATGTAAGTAGGAAATATGGCCAGAGAGCACTATTAGAGTGCATGTTAATTGTTAGGCGCGTGAAAGAGAGACTTTTGGATGTTAATGTGCTGAGAGGTGCAACTGGAGGGATATCTGATCATTATCTTGTGGAGGCGAAGGGGAAGATTTGTAGAGGTTTTGAGAAAAGAAAGTGAGAATGTTAGGGTGATGAGTGGTGAGAGTGAGTGAGCTTGGGAGGGAGACTTGTGTGAGGAAGTACCAGGAGAAACTGAGAGGAGAATGGAAAAAGGTGAGAGGAAAGGACGTAAGGGGAGTAGGGGAGGAATGGGATGTATTTAGGAAAGCAGTGAAAGCTTACACAAAAGATGCTTGTGGCATGAGAAGCCTGGGACATGGGTAGATTAGAAAGGGGTAGTGAGTGGTAGAATGAAGAAGTAAGATTAGTAGTGAAATAGAAGAGAGAGGCATTTGGATGATTTTTGCTTTGTCGCTGTCTCCCGTGTTAGCAAGGTAGCGCAAGGAAACAGACGAAAGAAATGGCCCAAACCACCCCCATACACATGTATATATATATACACGTCCACACACGCAAATATACATACCTATACATCTCAATGTACACATATATATACACACACAGACATATACATCTATACACATGTACATAATTCATACTGTCTGCCCTTATTCATTCCCATTGCCACCTCGCCACACATGGAATAACAACCCCCTCCACCCTCATGTGTGCGAGGTAGCGCTAGCAAAAGACAACAAAGGCCTCATTCGTTCACACTTAGTCTCTAGCTGTCATGTAATAATGCACCAAAACCACAGCTCCCTTTCCACATCCAGGCCCCACAAAACTTTCCATGGTTTACCCCAGACGCTTCACATGCCCTGGTTCAATCCATTGATAGCACGTCGACCCCGGTATACCACATCGTTCCAATTCACTCTATTCCTTGCATGCCTTTCACCCTCCTGCATGTTCAGGCCCTGATCACTCTAAATTTTTTTCACTCCATCTTTCCACCTCCAATTTGGTCTCCCACTTCTCCTCGTTCCCTCCACCTCTGACACATATATCCTCTTGGTCAATCTTTCCTCACTCATTCTCTTCATGTGACCAAACCATTTCAAAACACCCTCTTCTGCTCTCTCAACCATACTCTTTTTATTTCCACACATCTCTCTTACCCTTACATTACTTACTCGATCAAACCACCTCACTCCACATATTGTCCTCAAACATCTCATTTCCAGAACATCCACCCTCCTCTGCACAACTCTATCCATAGCCAACGCCTCGCAACCATACAACATTGTTGGAACCACTATTCATTCACACATACCCATTTTTGCTTTCCGAGATAATGATATCATCTTCCAAACATTCTTCAAGGCTCCCAAAATTTTTGCCCCCTCCCCCACCCTATGATTCACCTCCACTTCCATGGTTCCATCTGCTGCCAGATCCACTCCCAGATATCTAAAACACTTTACTTCCTCCAGTTGACTTGACCCTCAACCCTACTGTACCTAATAACCTTGCTCTTATTCACATTTACTCTTAACTTTCTTCTTTCACACACTTTCCCAAACTGAGTCACCAGCTTCTGCAGTTTCTCACATGAATCAGCCACCAGCGCTGTGTCATCAGCGAACAACAACTGACTCACTTCCCAAGCTCTCTCATCCACAACAGACTGCATACTTGCCCCTCTTTCTAAAACTCTTGCATTCACCTCCCTAACAACCCCATCCATAAACAAATTAAACAACCATGGAGACATCACACACCCCTGCCGCAAACTTACATTCACTGAGAACCAATCACTTTCCTCTCTTCCTACACGTACACATGCCTTACATCCTCGATAAAAACTTTTCACTGCTTCTAACAACTTGCCTCCCACACCATATATTCTTAATACCTTCCACAGAGCATCTCTATCAACTCTATGATATGCCTTCTCTAGATTCATAAATGCTACATACAAATCCATTTGCTTTTCTAAGTATTTCTCACATACATTCTTCGAAGCAAATACCTGATCCACACATCCTCTACCACTTCTGAAACCACACTGCTCTTTCCCAATCTGATGCTCTGTACATGCCTTCACCCTCTCAATCAATACCCTCCCATATAATTTCCCAGGAATACTCAACAAACTTATACCTCTGTAATTTGAGCACTCACTCTTATCCCCTTTGCCTTTGTGCAGTGGCATTATGCAAGCATTCCGCCAAGCCTCAGGCATCTCACCATGAATCATACATACATTGAATAACCTTACCAACCAGTCAACAATACAGTCACCCCCTTTTTTTAATAAATTCCACTGCAACACCATCCAAACCCACTGCCTCACCGGCTTTCATCTTCCGCAAAGCTTTTACTACCCCTTCTCTGTTTACCAAATCATTTTCCCTAACCCTCTCACTTTGCACACCACCTCGACCAAAACACCCTATATCTGCCACTCTATCATCAAACACATTCAACAAACCTTCAAAATACTCACTCGATCTCCTTCTTACATCACCACTACTTGTTATCACCTCCCCATTTGCCCCCTCACTGAAGTTCCCATTTGCTCCCTTGTCTTACGCACGTTATTTACCTCCTTCCAAAACATCTTTTTATTCTCCCTAAAATTTAGTGATACTCTCTCACCCCAACTCTCATTTGCCCTATTTTTCACCCCTTGCACCTTTCTCTTGACCTCCTGCCTCTTTCTTTTATACCTCTCCCACTCATTTGCATTTTTTCCCAACAAAAATCGTCCAAATGCCTCTCTCTTCTCTTTCACTAACCATCTTGCTTCTTCATCCCACCACTCACTACCATTTCTAATCAACCCACCTCCCACGCTTCTCATGTCACAAGCATCTTTTGCGCAAGCCATCACTGCTTCCTTAAATACATCCCATTCCTCCCCCACTCCCCTTACCTCCTTTGTTCTCACCTTTTTCCATTCTGTACTCAGTCTCTCCTGGTACTTGCTCAAACAAGTCTCCTTCCCAAGCTCACTTACTTTCACCACTCTCTTCACCCCAACATTCTCTCTTCTTTTCTGAAAACCCTCACAAATCTTCACCTTCACCTCCAGAAGATAATGATCAGACATCCCTCCAGTTGCACCTCTCAGCACATTAACATCCAAAAGTCTCTCTTTCGCGCCCCTATCAATTAACACATAATCCAATAACGCTCTCTGGCCATCTCTCCTACTTACATACGTATACTTATGTATATCTTGCTTTTTAAACCAGGTACTCCCAATCATCAATCCTTTCTCAGCACACAAATCCACAAGCTCTTCACCATTTCCATTCACAACACTAAACACCCCATGTATACCAATTATTCCCTCAACTGCCACATTACTCACCTTTGCATTCGAATCACCCATCACTATAACCAGGTCTTTTGCATCAAAACCACTAACACACTCATTCAGCTGCTCCCAAAACACTTGCCTCTCATGATCTTTCTTCTCATGCCCAGGTGCATATGCACCAATAATCACCCATCTCTCTCCATCAACTTTCAGTTTTACCCATATCAATCTAGAATGTACTTTCTTACACTCTATCACATACTCCCACAACTCCTGTTTCAGGAGTAGTGCTACTCCTTCCCTTGCTCTTGTCCTCTCACTAACCCCTGACTTTACTCCCAAAACATTCCCAAACTACTCTTCCCCTTTACCCTTGAGCTTCGTTTCACTCAGAGCCAAAATATCCAGGTTCCTTTCCTCAAACATACTACCTATCTCTCCTTTTTTCTCATCTTGGTTACATCCACACACATTTAGACACCCCAATCTGAGCCTTCAAGGAGGATGGGCACTTCCCGCATGACTCCTTCTTCTGTTTCCCCTTTTGGAAAGTCAAAATATAAGGAGGGGAGGGTTTCTGGACCCATGGTCCCGTCCCCTTTAATCGCCTTCTTCGACACGTGAGGAATGCGTTGGAAGTATTCTTCCTCCCCTATCCCCAGGGATAAAATGACTGGTAGATGCATAAAAAGAAAGGAGGCAGGAGGTCAAGAGAAAGGTGCAAGAGGTGGAAAAGAGGGAAATGAGAGTTGGGGTGAGGGAGTATTATTAAATTTTAGGGGGAATAAAAAGATGTTTTGGAAAGAGGTTAATAAAGCCCGTAAGACAAGAGAACAAATTGGAACATCGGTAAAGGGGGCTCATAGCGAGGTAGTAACAAGTTGTGGTGATGTGAGATGTTGAATGTTTTAGGTGACAGAGTGGCAAATATATGGTGTTTTGGTCGAAGTGGTGTGCGAAGTGAGAGGGTCAGAGTGGCCAATATAGGGTGTTTTGGTCGAATTGGTGTGCGAAGTGAGAGGGTCAGAGTGGCCAATATAGGGTGTTTTGGTCGAATTGGTGTGCGAAGTGAGAGGGTCAGGGAGATTGATTTGGTAAACAGAGAAGAGGTAGTGAAAGCTTTGCAGAAGATGAAAGCCGGCAAGGCGGCAGGTTTGGATGGCAATGCAGTGGAATTTATTAAAAATGGGGGGTGGCGGTATTGTTGACTGGTTGGTAAGGATATTGAATGTATGTATGGCTCATGGTGAAGTGCCTGAGGATTGGCAGAATGCATGTATAGTGCTATTGTACAAAGGGAAAGGGGATAAAGATGAGTGTTCAAATTACAGCAGTATAAGTTTGTTGAGTATTCCTGGGAAATTATATGGAAGGGTATTGATTGAGAGGGTGAAGGCATGTACAGAACATCATATTGGGGAAGAGCAGTGTGGTTTCAAAAGTGGTAGAGGATGTGTGGATCAGGTGTTTGCTTTTGAGAATGTATGTGAGAAATACTTGGGAGAACAAATGGATTTGTATGTAGCATTTATGGATCTGGAGAATGCATATGATAGAGTTGATAGAAATGCTCTTTGGAAGGTGTTAAGAGTATATGGTGTTGGAGGCAATTTGCTGGAAGCAGTGAAAAGTTTTTATCGAGGATGTAGGGCATGTGTACGAGTAGGATGAAAGGAAAGTGATTGGTTCTCAGTGAATATCGGTTTGTGGCAGGGGTGCGTGATGTCTCCATGGTTGTTTAATTGTTTATAGATTGGGCTGTTAGGGAGGTACATGCAAGAATTTTGGAGAGAGTGGCAAGTATGCAGTCTGTTTTTCTCACATGAGAGGGCTTGGGAAGTGAGTCAGTTGTTGCTAGCTGATGATACAGTGCTGGTAGCTGATTCGTGTGAGAAACTGCAGAAGCTGGTGTCTGAGCTTGGTAAAGTGTGTGAAAGAAGAAAGTTGAGGGTAAATATGAATAAGAGCAAGGTTATTAGTTTCAGTCGGGTTGAGGGACAAGTCAATTGGGAGGTAAGTTTGAATGGAGAAACACTGGAGGAAGTGAAGTGTTTTGTATGTCTGGGAGTGGATTTGGCAGCGGATGTGACCATGGAAGTGGTGGGGGAGGGGGCGAGAGTTCTGGGAGCATTGAAAAATGTTTGGAAGTCGAGAACATTATCTTGGAAAGCAAAAATGGGTATGTTTGATGGAATAGTGGTTCCAGTAATGTTACATGGTTGAGAGGCATTGGCTATGGATAGGGTTGTGTGTTGGGGGTGGATGTTTGAGGACAATATGTGGTGTGAGGTGGTTTGATCGAGTAAGTAATGAAAGAGGAAGAGAGATGTGTGGTAATAAAAAGAATGTGGTTGAGAGAGCAGAAGAGGGTATATTGAAATGGTTTGGTCACATGGAGAGAATGAGTGAGGAAAGATTGACAAAGAGGATATATGTGTCAGAGGTGGAGGGAACAAGAAGTGGGTGACCAAATTGGAGATGGAAGGATGGAGTGAAAAAGATTTTGAGTGAGCGGGCCCTGAATATGCAGGAGGGTGAAATGCGTGCAAGGAATAGTGAATTGTAATGATGTGGTATACCGGGGTCGACATGCCGTCAATGGATTGAAGCAAGGCATGTGAAGCGTCTAGGATAATTCATGGAAAGTTTTGTGGGGTCTAGATGTGGAAAGGGAGGTGTGGTTTCGTTGCATTATACATGACATCTAGATACTGAGTGTGAACGAATGTGGCATTTGTTGTCTTTTCCTAGCCCTAACTCTCGTGTGCATGGGAGGAGGAGGTTTGTCATTTCATGTGTGGAGGGGTGGCAACAGGAATAAAGGCAGCAAATATGAATTATGTACGTGTATAAACATATGTGACTGTGTATGTATGTATATGAATACGTTGTAATGTATAGGTATGAATATGTGCATGTGTAGACGTGTATGTATATACATGTTTATGTGGGTGGTTGGACCATTTTTTCGTCTGTCTCCTTGTGCTACCTCGCTAATGGGGGAGACAGTGACACCGTATGATAAATAGATAGATATACATGTATACATGGAGATAGGTGAGAAAGAGTACTTGCCACACATTCCCCACGTGTCATAGAAGGTAATTAAAGGGGACAGGAGCGGGAGGCTAGAAACCCTGCCCTCCGTGTATTTTAACTTTCTACAAGGTGAAACAGAAGAACATGAGAAAAGAGGAGAAATAGGTATTATGTTTGATTAAAGGAACCTGGATGTTTTGGCTCTGAGTGAAATGAAGCTCAAGGGTAAAGGGAAAGACTGGTTTGGGAATGTCTTGGGAGTAAAGTCAGGGGTTGGTGAGAAGATGAGGGCAAAGGAAGGAGTAGCACAACTCCTGAAGCAGGAGTTGTGGTAGTATGTGATAGAGTGTAAGAAAGTAAACTATAGATTGATATGGGTAAAACTGGAAGTGGATGGAGAGAGATAGGTATGTGATAGAGTGTAAGAAAGTAAACTATAGATTGATATGGGTAAAACTGGAAGTGGATGGAGAGAGATAGGTATTTATTGTTGCCTATGCACCTGTTCATAAGAAAGGTCATGAGAGGCAAGTGTTTTGGGAGCAGCTGAGTGAGTGTGTTAGCAGGTTTGATGCATGAAACTGGGTTACAGTGGTGGAAGATTTGAATGCAAAGGTGAGTAATGTGGCAGTTGAGGGAATGATTGTGTGTTGAAAAATGACTGGTGATTGGGAATACCTGGTTTAAAAAGAGGGACATACATAAGTATACGTATGTAAGTAGGAGAGATGGCCAGAGAACATTATTGGATTACATGTTAATTGATAGGCCCATGAAAGAGAGTTTTGGATGTTAATGTGCTGAGAGGTGCAACTGGAAGGATGTCTGATCATTATCTTGTGGAGGCGAATGGGAAAGAAAAGAGAAAAAGAATGTTAGGGTGAAGAGAGTGGTGAGAGTAGGTGAGTTTGGAAAGGAGACTTGTGTCAGGAAGTATCAGGAGAGATTAAGTGAAGAATGGAAAAAGGTGAGAACAAAATACGTAAGGAGAGTGGGGGAGGAATGGGATGTATGGTTTGCACGAAAGATGCCTATGCCATGAGAAAGGTGGGAGGTGGGCAGATTAGAAAGGGTAGTGAGTGGAGGGATGAAGATGTAAGATTGTTAGTGAAAAAAAAGAGAGAAGCATTTGGACGATTTTTGCAGGGAAATAGTGCAAATGACTGGGAGATGTATAAAAGAAAGAGGCAAAAGGTCAAGAGAAAGGTATAAGACGTGAAAACAAGGGCAAATGAGAGTTAGGCTGAGAGAGTTTCATTAGATTTTAGGGAGAATAAAAAGATGTTTTGGAAGGAGGTAAATAAAATGTGTAAGACAAGAGAACAAAGCTAATGGGGAGGTAATAACAAGTAGTGGTGAAGTGAGAAGGAGATGGGGTGAATATTTTGAAGGTTTTGCGAGTGTGTTTGATGACAGAGTGGCAGATATAGGGTATTTTGGTCGAGGTGGTGTGCGAAGTGAGAGGGTCAGGGAGAATGATTTGGTAAATAGAGAAGTAGTAGTGGTTGCATGGTTTACCCAAGACGCTTCACATGCCCTGGTTCAATCCATTGACAGCACGTCGACCCCTGGTATACCACATCGTTCCAATTCACTCTATTCCTTGCACGCCTTTCACCCTCCTGCATGTTCAGGCCCCGATCACTCAAAATCTTTTTCACTCCATCTTTCCACCTCCAATTTGGTCTCCCACTTCTCCTCGTTCCCTCCACCTGACACATATATCCTCTTGGTCAATCTTTCCCCACTCATTCTCTCAGTGTGACCAAACCATTTCAAAACACCCTCTTGTGCTCTCTCAACCACACTCTTTTTATTTCCACACATCTCTCTCACCCTTACATTACTTACTCGATCAAACCACCTCACACCACATATTGTCCTCACACATCTCATTTCCAGCACATCCACCCTCCTGCGCACAACTCTATCTATAGCCCACGCCTCGCAACCATACAACATTGTTGGAACCACTATTCCTTCAAACATACCCATTTTTGCTTTCCGAGATAATGTTCTCAACTTCCAAACATTCTTCAAGGCTCCCAGAATTTTTGCCCCCTCCCCCACCCTATGATTCACTTCCGCTTCCATGGTTCAATCTGCTGCCAGATCCACTCCCAGATATCTAAAACACTTCACTTCCTCCAGCTTTTCTCCAGTCAAACTTACCTCCCAATTGACTTGACCCTCAACCCTACTGTACCTAATAACCTTGCTCTTATTCACATTTACTCTTAACTTTCTTCTTTCACACACTTTACCAAACTCAGTCACCAGCTTCTGCAGTTTCTTACATGAATCAGCCACCAGCGCTGTATCATCAGCGAACAACAACTGACTCACTTCCCAAGCTCTCTCTTCCACAACAGACTTCATACTTGCCCCTCTTTCCAAAACTCTTGCATTCACCTCCCTAACAACCCCATCCATAGACAAATTAAAGAACCATGGAGACATCACACACCCCTGCCACAAACCTACATTCACTGAGAACCAATCACTTTCCTCTCTTCCTACACGTACACATGCCTTATATCCCCGATAAAAACTTTTCACTGCTTCTAACAACTTGCCTCCCACACCATATATTCTTAAAACCTTCCACAGAGCATCTCTATCAACTCTATCATATGCATTCTCCAGATCCATAAATGCTACATAGAAATCCATTTGTTTTTCTAAGTATTTCTCACATACATTCTTCAAAGCAAACACCTGATCCACACATCCTCTACCACTTCTGAAACCACACTGCTCTTCTCCAATCTGATGCTCTGTACATGCCTTCACCCTCTCATTCAATACCCTCCCATATAATTTCCCAGGAATACTCAACAAACTTATACCTCTGTAATTTGAGCACTCACTTTTATCCCCTTTGCCTTTGTACAATGGCACTATGCAAGCATTCCGCCAATCCTCAGGCACCTCACCATGAATCATACTTACATAAGATAACCTTACCAACCAGTCAACAATACAGTCACCCCCTTTTTTAATAAATTCCACTGCAGTACCATCCAAACCTGCTGCTTTGCTGGCTTTCATCTTCCGTAAAGCTTTTACTACCTCTTCTCTATTTACCAAATCATTTTCCTTAACCCTCTCACTTTGCACACCACCTCGACCAAGACACCCCACATCTGCCACTCTATCATCAAACACATTCAACAAACCTTCAAAATACTCACTCCATCTCCTTCTCACATCACCACTACTTGTTATCACCTTCCCATTAGCCCCCTTCACTGGAGTTCCCATTTGCTCCCTTGTCTTACGCACTTTATTTACCTCCTTCCAAAACATCTTTTTATTCTCCCTGAAATTTAATGATACTCTCTCACCCCAACTCTCATTTGCCCTCTTTTTCACCTCTTGCACCTTTCTCTTGACCTCCTTCCTTTTTCTTATATACCTCTCCCACTCATTTGCATTTTTTCCCTGCAAAAATCGTTCAAATGCCTCTCTCTTCTCTTTCACTAATAATCTTACTTCTTCATTTGACCACTCACTACCTTTTCTAATCAACCCACCTCCCACGCTTCTCAAGCCACAAGCATCTTTTGCGCAAGCCATCAATGCTTCCCTAAATACATCCCATTCCTCCCGCACTCCCCTTACCTCCTTTGTTCTCACCTTTTTCCATTCTGTACTCAGTCTCTCCTGGTACTTCCTCACACAAGTCTCCTTCCCAAGCTCACTCACTCTCACCACTCTTTTCAACCCAACATTCTCTCTTCTTTTCTGAAAACCCCCACAAATCTTCACCTTCGCTTCCACAAGATAATGATCAGACATCCCTCCAGTTGCACCTCACAGCACATTAACATCCAAAAGTCTCTCTTTCATGTGTCTATCAATTAACACGTAATCCAATAACGCTCTCTGGCCATCTCTCCTACTGACATACGTATACTTACGTATATCTCGCTTTTTAAACCAGGTATTCCCAATCACCAGTCCTTTTTCAGCACATAAATCTACAAGCTCTTCACCATTTCCATTTACAACACTGAACACTCCATGTATACCAATTATTCCCTCAGCTGCCACATTACTCACCTTTGCATTCAAATCACTCATCACTATCACCCAGTCTTGTGCATCAAAACCACTAACACACTCATTCAGCTGCTCCCAAAACACTTGCCTCTCATGATCTTTCTTCTCATGCCCAGGTGGATATGCACCATTAATCACCCATCTCTCTCCATCAACTTTCAGTTTTACCCATATCAATCTAGAATGTACTTTCTTACACTCTATCACATATTCCCACAACTCCTGATTCAGGAGTAGTGCTAGTCCTTCCCTTGCTCTTGTCCTCTCACTAACCCCTGACTTTACACCCAAGACATTCCCAAACCACTCTTCCCCTTTACCCTTGAGCTTCGTTTCACTCAGAGCCAAAACATCCAGGTTCCTTTCCTCAAACATGCTACCTATCTCTCCTTTTTTCTCATCTTGGTTACATCCACACACATTTAGACACCCCAATCTGAGCCTTCGAGGAGGATGAGCACTCCTCGCGTGACTCCTTCTTCTGTTTCCCCTTTTAGAACGTTAAAATACAAGGAGGGGAGGGTTTCTGGCCCCCCGCTCCCGTCCCCTGTATATAGGGGATAGGGGAGAAAGAATACTTCCCACGAATTCCCCACGTGTCATAGAAGGCAACTAAAGGGGACGGGAGCGGGGGGCTAGAAACCCTCCCCTCCTTGTATTGTAACTTTCTAAAAGGGGAAACAGAAGAAGGAGTCACACAGGGAGTGCTCATCCTCCTCGAAGGCTCAGATTGAGGTGTCTAAATGTGTGTGGATGTAATCAAGATGAGAAAAAGGAGAAATAGGTAGTATGTTTGAGGAAAGGAACCTGAATGTTTTGGCTTTGAGTGAAACGAAGCTCAAGGGTAAAGGGGAAGAGTTGGGAATGTCTTGGGAGTAAAGTCAGGTGTTATTGAGAGGACAAGAGCAAGGGAAGGAGTAGCACTACTCCTGAAACAGGAGTGGTGGGAGTATGTGACAGAGTGTAAGAAAGTAAACTCTAGATTGATATGGGTAAAACTGAAAGTTGATGGAGAGAGATGGGTGATTAATGGTGCATATCCACCTGGGCATGAGAAGAAAGATCATGAGAGGCAAGTGTTTTGGGAGTAGCTGAATGAGTGTGTTAGTGGTTTTGATGCACGAGACCAGGTTATAGTGATGGATGATTTGAATGCAAAGGTGAGTAATGTGGCAGTTGAGGGAATAATTGGTATACATGGGGTGTTCAGTGTTGTAGATGGAAATGGTGAAGAGCTTGTAGATTCATGTACTGAAAAAGTACTGGTGATTGGGAATACCTGGTTTAAAATACCTAAAAATACCTAGTTTAAAAAGAGAGACATACATAAGTATATGTATGTAAGTAGGAGAGATGGCCAGAGAGCGTTATTGGATTATGTGTTCATTGATAGGCGCGCGAGAGAGACTTTTGGATGTTAATGTGCTGAGAGGTGCAACTGGAGGGATGGCTGATCATTATCTTCTGGAGGCGAAGATGAAGATTTGTAGAGGTGTTCAGAAAAGGAGAGAGAATGTTGGGGTGAAGAGAGTTGTGAGAGTAAGTGAGCTTGGGAAGGAGACTTGTGTGAGGAAGTACCAGGAGAGACTGAGTACAGAATGGAAAAAGGTGAGAACAAAGGAGGAAAGGGGAGTGAGGGAGGAATGGGATGTATTTAGGGAAGCAGTGATGGATTGTGCAAAAGATGCTTGTGGCTTGAGAAACGTGGGAGGTGGGCAGACTAGAAAGGGTAGTGAGTGGTGGGATAAAGAAGTATGATTATTAGTGAAAGATAAGAGAGAGGCATTTGGACGATTTTTGCAGGGAAATAATGCAAATGAGTGGGAGAGGTATAAATGAAAGAGGCAGGAGGTCAAGAGAAAGGTGCAAGAGGTGAAAAAGAGGGCAAATGAGAGATGGGGTGAGAGAGTATCATTAAATTTTAGGGAGAATAAAAAGATGTTTTGGAAGGAGGTAAATAAAGTGCATAAGACAAGGGAGCAAATGGGAACTTCAGTGAAGGGGGCTAATGGGGAGGTGATAACAAGTAGTGGTGATGTGAGAAGGAGACTGAGTGAGTATTTTGAAGGTGTGCTGAGTGTGATTGATGATAGAGTGGCAAATATAGGATGTTTTGGTCGAGGTGGTGTGCAAAGTGAGAGGGTTAGGGAAAATGATTTGGTAAACAGAGAAGAGGTAGTAAAAGCATTGCAGAAGATGAAAGCTGGCAAGGCATCAGGTTTGGATGGTATTGTAGTGGAATTGGTTAAAAAAGCGGGTGACTGTATTGTTGAGTGGTTGGTAAGGTTATTTAATGTATGTATGATTCGTGGTGAGGTGCCTTAGGATTGGCGGAATGCTTGCATAGTGCCATTGTACAAAGGCAAAGGGGATAAGAGTGAGTGCTCAAATTACAGAGGTATAAGTTTGTTGAGTATTCCTGGTAAATTAAATGGGAGGGTATTGATTGAGAGGGTAAAGGGATATACAGAGCATCAGATTGGAGAAGAGCAGTGTGGTTTCAGAAGTGGTAAAGGATGTGTGGATCAGGTGTTTGCTTTGAAGAATGTATGTGAGAAATACTTAGAAAAGCAAATGAATTTGTATGTAGTATTTATGGATCTGGAGAAGGCATATGATAGAGTTGATAGAGATGCTCTGTGGAAGGTACTAAGAATATATGTTGTGGGAGGCAACTTGTTAGAAGCAGTGAAAAGCTTTTATCGAGGATGTAAGGCATGTGTACGTGTAGGAAGAGAGGAAAGTGATTGGTTCTCAGTGAATGTAGGTTTGCTGTGGGGGTGTGTGATGTCTCCATGGTTGTTTAATTTGTTTATGGATGGGGTTGTTAGGGAGGTGAATGCAAGAGTTTTGGAAAGAGGGGCAAGTATGCAGTCTGTTGTGGATGAGAGAGTCTCGGAAGTGAGTCAGTTGTTGTTCGCTGATGATACAGCGCTGGTGGCTGAGTCATGTGAGAAACTGCAGAAGCTGGTGACTGAGTTTTGTAAAGCATGTGAAAGAAGAGAGTTGAGAGTAAATGTGAATAAGAGCAAGGTTATTAGGTCCAGTAGGGTTGAGGGTGAAGTCAGTTGGGAGGTAAGTTTGAATGGAGAAAAACTGGAGGAAGTAAAGTGTTTTAGATATCTGGGAATGGATTTGGCAGTGGATGGAACCATGGAAGTGGAAGTGAATCATAGGGTGGGGGAGGGGGCGAAAATTCTGGGAGCCTTGAAGAATGTGTGGAAGTCGAGAACGTTATCTCGGAAAGCAAAAATGGGTATGTTTGAAGGAGTATTGGTTCCAACAATGTTGTATGGCTGCGAGGCGTGGGCTATGGATAGAGTTGTGCTCAGGAGGGTGGATGTGCTGGAAATGAGATGTTTGAGGGCAGTATGTGGTGTGAGGTGGTTTGATCGAGTAAGTAATGTAAGGGTAAGAGAGATGTGTGGTAATAAAAAGAGTGTGGTTGAGAGAGCAGAAGAGGGTGTTTTGAAATGGTTTGGTCACATGGAGAGAATGTGTGAAGAAAGATTGACCAAGAGGATATATGTGTCAGAGGTTGAGGGAACGAGGAGAAGTGGGAGACCAAATTGGAGGTGGAAGGATGGAGTGTTTGGGGCCTGAACATGCAGGAGGCTGAAAGGCATGCAAGGAATAGAGTGCATTGTAACGATGTGGCATACATGTGTTGACGTGCTGTCAATGGATTGAACCAGGGCATGTGAAGCATCTGGCGTAAACCATGGAAAGTGCTGTGGGGCCTGGATGTGGAAAGGGAGCTGTGGTTTCGGTGCATTATTACATGACAGCTAGAAACTGAGTGTGAACAAATGTGGCCTTTGTTGTCTTTTCCTAGCGCTACCTCGCACACATGAGGGGGAAGGGGGTTCTTATTCCATGTGTGGCGAGGTGGCGATGGGAATGAATAAAGGCAGGCAGTATGAATTATGTACATGTGTATATATGTATATGTCTGTGTGTGTATATATATGTGTACATTGAGATGTGTAGGTATGTATATTTGTGTGTGTGTGGACGTGTATGTATATACATGTGTATGTGGGTTGGTTGGGCCATTCTTTCGTCTGTTTCCTTGCCCTACCTCGCTAACGCGGGAGACAGTGGCAAAGCAAAATGAATAGAAATATATAAAGGGGGTGAATGTTTTGTTGACTAGTTGGTAAGGTTATTTAATGTATGTATGACTCATGGTGAGGTGCCTGAGGATTGGAGGAATGCTTGCAAAGTGCCATAGTAGAAAGGCAAAGGGGATGAAAGTGAGTGCTCAAATTACAGAGGTATAAGTTTGTTGAGTATTCCTGGGAAATTATATGGGAGGGTATTGATTGAGATGGTGAAGGCATGTACAGAGCATCAGACTGGGGAAGAGCGGTGTGGTTTCAGAAGTGGTAGAGGATGTGTGGATCAGGTGTTTCCTTTGAAGAATGTATGTGAGAAATACTTAGAAAAACAAATGGATTTGTATGTAGCATTTATGGATCTGGAGAAGGCATATGATAGAGTTGATAGAGATGTCTGTGGAAGGTGTTAAGAATATATGGCTTGGGAGGCAAGTTGTTAGAAGCAGTGAAAAGTTTTTATCGAGGATGTAAGGCTTGTGTACGTGTAGGAAGAGAGGAAAGTGATTGGTTCTCGGTGAATGGTGGTTTGCGGCAGGGATGCATGATGTCTCCATGGTTGTTTAATTTGTTTATGAATGGGGTTGTTAGGGAAGTGAATGCAAGAGTTTTGGAAAGAGGGCAAGTATGCAGTCTGTTGTGGATGAGAGAGCTTGGGAAGTGAGTCAGTTGTTGTTCGCTGATGATACAGCGCTGGTGGCTGATTTATGTGAGAAATTGCAGAAGCTGGTGACTGAGTTCGGTAAAGTGTGACAAAGAAGAAAGCTGAGAGTAAATGTGAATAAGAGCAAGGTTATTAGGTACAGTAGGGTTGAGGGACAAGTGAAGTGGGAGGTCAGTTTGAATAGAGAAAAACTGGAGGAAGTGAAGTGTTTCAGATATCTGGGAGTGGATTTGGCAGCTGATGGAACCATGGAACTGGAAGTGAATCATAGTGTTGGGGAGGGTGCGAAAGTTCTGGGAGCGTTGAAGAGTGTGTGGAAGTCGAGAACATTATCTCGGAAAGCAAAAATGGGTATGTTTGAAGGAATAGTGGATTCAACAATGTTATATGGTTGCAAGGCATGGGCTATAGACAGATTTGTGTGAAGGAGGGTTGATGTGCTGGAAATGAGATGTTTGAGGACAATATGTGGTGTGAGGTGATTTGATCGGGTAAGTAATGAAAGGGTAAGAGAGATGTGTGGTAATAAAAAGAGTGTTGTTGAGAGAGTAGAAGAGGGTGTTTTGAAATGGTTTGGTCACATGGAGAGAATGAGTGAGGAAAGATTGACCAAGAGGATATATGTGTCAGAGGTTTAGGGAACGAGGAGAAGTGGGAGACCAAATTGGAGGTGGAAAGATGGAGTGAAAAAGATTTTGAGTGTTTGGGCCCTGAACATGCAGGAGGGTGAAAGGCGTTCAAGGAATAGAATGAATTGGAATGATGTGGTATACCGGGGTCGACGTGCTGTCAAATGGAGTGAACAAGGGCGTGTGAAGCGTCTGGGGTAAGCCATGGAAAGTTCTGTGGTGCCTGGATGTATAAAGGGAGCTGTGGTTTCATTGTATTATACATGACAGCTAGAGAGTGAGTGTGAACGAATGTGGCCTTTGTTGTCTTTTCCTAGTGCTACCTCGTGCACATGCGAGGGGAGGAGTTGTTATTTCATGTGTGACGGGTTGGGAGTGGGAATGAATAAAGGCAGACATTATGAATTATGTACGTGTATAAATGTATATGTCTGTGTGTATATATATACGTACACGTTGAGATGTATAGTTATGTATATATGTGTGTGTGGACGTGTATGTATATGCATGTGTATATGGGTGGTTTGGGCCATTCTTTCGTATGTTTCCTTGTGCTACCTCGCTAACGCTGGAGACAGCTACAAAGCAAAATAGATAAAGTATATTGTACAAAGGCAAAGGAGATAAAGGTGAGTGATCAAATTACATAGGTAAAAGTTAGTTGAGTATTCCTGGGAAATTATATGAGAGGGTATTGATTGAGAGGATGAAGGCATGTTCAGAACATCAGATTGGGGAAGAGTAGTTTGGTTTCAGAGGTGGTAGAGGATGTGTGGATCAGGTGTTTGGTTTGAAGAATGTATGTGTGAAATACTTAGAAGTACAAAGGTATATGTATGTAGCATTTATGGATCTGGAGAAGGCATATGATAGAGTTGATAGAGATGTCTGTGGAAGGTGTTAAGAATATATGGTGTAGGGGGCAAGTTGTTAGAAGCAGTGAAATGTTTTTATCGAGGATGTAAGGCTTGTGTATGTGTAGGAAGAGAGGAAAGGGATTGGTTCTCTGTGAATGGTGGTCTGCGGCAGGGGTGCGTGATGTCTCCATGGTTGTTTGCTTTGTTTATAGATGGGGTTGTTAGGGAGGTGAATGCAAGAGTTTTGGAAAGAGGGCAAGTATGCAGTCTGTTGTGAATGAGAGAGCTTGGAGTGATGAAGAATGTGTGGAAGGCGAGAACGTTATCTCGGAAAGCAAAAATAGGTATATTTGAAGGAATAGTGGTTCCAACAATGTTGTATGGTTGTGAGGCATGTGCTATAGACAGACGTGCAGAGGAGGGTGGATGTGTTGCAAATGAGATGTTTGAGGACATGTAGTGTGAGGTGATTTGATTGAGTAAGTAATGAAAGGTTAAGAGAGATGTGTGGTAATGAAAAGAGTGTGGTTGAGAGAGCAGATGAGGATGTAATGAAATGGTGAGTTAGGAAAGATTGACAAAGAGGATATATGTGTCAGAGATGGAGGGAATGAGAAGTGGGAAACCAAATTGGAGGAGGAAGGATGGAGTGAAAAAGATTTTGAGCGATCCAGGCCTGAACATACAGGAGGGCGAAAGGCGTGCAGGGAACAGAGTGAACTGGAACGATGTGGTGTACCGGGGTTCGATGTGCCTCTGGAGCATCTGGGGTAAACCATGGAAAAATGTGTGGGGCCTGGGTGTGGAAATGGAACTTTGGTTTCAGTGCATTACATATGGCAGCTGGAGGCTGAGTGTGAATGAATGTGGCCTTTGTTATCTTTTCCAGTTGCTACCTTGTGTGCACGCATTGTAAGAGGGTTGCCATTTCATGTGTAGGGGTGATGCAGCGGAAATGGATGAAAGCTGCATATATGAATATTTACATGTGTGTATCTGTAGATGTCTAGGTATTTATATGAATGTATACGTTGAAATGCCTAGATATGTATATTTGCTTGTGTGGGTGTTTATTTATATACATGGGTATGTGGGTGGGTTTGGCCGTTCTTTCATCTGTTTCCTTGCACTACCTCGCTAATGTGGGAGACAGCAACAAAGCATAATGAATAAAGATAAATCAATAATATATTTTATTTTATTATTTATTTTGCTTTGTCGCTGTCTCCCGAATTTGCGAGGTACCACAAGGAAACAGACGAGAGAAATGGCCCAACCCACCCCCATACACACGTATATACATACACGTCCACACACGCAAATA
>NC_092224.1:44488791-44528879 GCF_036320965.1 Panulirus ornatus
TATTTGTGTGTGTGTGGATGTGTATATATATACATGTGTATGGTGGTGGGTGGGCCATTTTTTTCGTCTCTTTCCTTGCGCTACCTTGCAAACCCTCTAGACAGCGACAAAGCAAAATAAATAAATAAATATATATATATATATATATATATATATATATATATATATATATATATATATATATATTTTATTTTTATTTATTTTCCTTTGTTGCTGTCTCCCACGTTTGCAAGGTAGCGCAAGGAAACAGATGAAAGAAATGGCACAACCCACCCCCATACACAATGTACACACACACATGCCTACACACGCAAATATACATACCTATACATCTCAATATACACATATATATACACACACAGACACATACATATATACCCATGCACACAATTCACACTGTCTGCCCCTATTCATTCCCATCGCCACCTCGCCACACATAGAATACCATCCCCCTCCCCCCTCATGTGTGTGAGGTAGCACTAGGAAAAGACAAAAAGGCCCCATTCGTTCACACTCAATCTCCAGCTGTCACGCAATAATTCCCGAAACCACAGCTCCCTTTCCACATCCAGGCCCCACACAACTTTCCATGGTTTACCCCAGACGCTTCACATGCCCTGATTCAATCCACTGACAGCACGTCAACCCCGGTATACCACGTCGATCCAATTCACTCTATTCCTTGCCCGCCTTTCACCCTCCCTCATGTTCAGGCCCCGATCACACAAAATCTTTTTCACTCTAACTTTCCACCTCCAATTTGGTCTCCCACTTCTCCTTGTTCCCTCCACCTATGACACATATATCATCTTGGTCAATCTTTCCTCACTCATTCTCTTCATGTGCCCAAACCATTTCAAAACACCCTCTTCTGCTCTCTCAACCACGCTCTTTTATTTCCACACATCTCTCTTACCCTTACATTACTTACTTGATCAAACCACCTCACACCACACATTGTCCCCAAACATCTCATTTCCAGCACATCCACCCTCCTGCGCACAACTCTATCCATAGCCCACGCCTCGCAACCATACAACATTGTTGGAACCACTATTCCTTCAAACATAGCCATTTTTCCTTTCCGAGATAATGTTCTCGACTTCCACACATTCTTCAAGGCTCCCAGGATTTTTGCCCCCTCCCCCACCCTATGATTTACTTCCGCTTCCATGGTTCCATCCGCTCTCAGATCCACTCCCAGATATCTAAAACACTTTACTTCCTCCAGTTTTTCTCCATTCAAACTTACCTTCCAATTGACTTGACCCTCAACGCTACTGTACCTAATAACCTTGCTCTTATTCACATTTACTCTTAACTTTCTTCTTTCACACACTTTACCAAACTCAGTCACCAGCTTCTTCAGTTTCTCACATGAATCAGCCACCAGTGCTGTATCATAAGCGAACAACAACTGACTCACTTCCCAAGCTCTCTCATCCATAACAGACTTCATAATTGCCCCTCTTTCCAAAATTCTTGCATTCATCTCCCTAACAACCCCATCCATAAACAAATTAAACAACCATGGAGACATCACACACCCCTGCCGCAAACCTACATTCACTGAGAACCAATCACTTTCCTCTCTTCCTACACGTACACATGCCTTACATCCTTGATAAAAACTTTTCACTGCTTCTAACAACTTGCCTCCCACAACATATATTCTTAATACCTTCCACAGAGCATCTCTATCAACTCTATCATATGCCTTCTCCAGATCCATAAATGCTACATACAAATCCATAACAAGTAGTGGTGATGTGAGGAGATGGAGTGAGTATTTTGAAGGTTTGTTGAATGTGTTTGATGATAGAGTGGCAGATATCGAGTGTTTTGGTCTAGGTGGTGTGCAAAGTGAGAGGGTTAGGGAAAATGATTTGGTAAACAAAGAAGAGGTAGTAAAAGCTTTGCGGAAGATGAAAGCCGGCAAGGCAGCAGGTTTGGATGGTATTGCAGTGGAATTTATTAAGAAAGGGGGTGACTGTATTGTTGATTGGGGAAGAGCAGTGTTGTTTCAGAAGTGGTAGAGGATGTGTGGATCAGGTGTTTGCTTTGAAGAATGTATGTGAGAAATACTTAGAAAAGCAAATGGATTTGTATGTAGCATTTATGGATCTGGAGAAGGCATATGATAGAGTTGATAGAGATGCTCTGTGGAAGGTATTAAGAATATATGGTATGGGAGGCATGTTGTTAGAAGCAGTGAAAAGTTTTTATTGAGGATGTAAGGCATGTGTACGTGTAGGAAGAGAGGAAAGTGATTGGTTCTCAGTGAATGTCGGTTTGCGGCAGGGGTGTGTGATGTCTCCATGGTTGTTTAATTTGTTTATGGATGGGGTTGTTAGGGAGGTGAATGCAAGAGTTTTGGAAAGAGGGGCAAGTATGAAGTCTGTTGGGGATGAGAGAGCTTGGGAAGTGAGTCAGTTGTTGTTCGCTGATGATACAGCGCTGGTGGCTGATTCATGTGAGAAACTGCAGAAGCTGGTGACTGAGTTTGGTAAAGTGTGTGAAAGAAGAAAGTTAAGAGTAAATGTGAATAAGAGCAAGGTTATTAGGTACAGTAGGGTTGAGGGTCAATTCAATTGGGAGGTGAGTTTGAATGGAGAAAAACTGGAGGAAGTGAAGTGTTTTAGATATCTGGGAGTGGATCTGAGAGCGGATGGAACCATGGAAGCGGAAGTGGATGATAGGGTGGGGGAGGGGGCAAAAATTCTGGGAGCCTTTAAGAATGTGTGGAAGTCGAGAACATTATCTCGGAAAGCAAAAATGGGTATGTTTGAAGGAATAGTGGTTCTAACAATGTTGTATGGTTGCAAGGCGTGGACTATGGATAGAGTTGTGCGCAGGAGGATGGATGTGCTGGAAATGAGATGTTTGAGGACAATGTGTGGTGTGAGGTGGTTTGATCGAGTAAGTAACGTAAGGGTAAGAGAGATGTGTGGAAATAAAAAGAGCGTGGTTGAGAGAGCAGCAGAGTGTGTTTTGAAATGGTTTGGTCACATGGAGAGAATGAATGAGGAAAGATTGACCAAGAGGATATATGTGTCGGAGGTGGAGGGAACGAGGAGAAGAGGGAGACCAAATTGGAGGTGGAAAGATGGAGTGAAAAAGATTTTGTGTGATCGGGGCCTGAACATGCAGGAGGGTGAAAGGAGGGCAAAGAATAGAGTGAATTGGAGCGATGTGGTATACCGGGGTTGACGTGCTGTCAGTGGATTGAATCAAGGCATGTGTATGGGGGTGGGTTGGGCCATTTCTTTTGTCTGTTTCCTTGCGCTACCTCGCAAACGCGGGAGACAGCGACAAAGCAAAAAAAATATATATATATATATATATATATATATATATATATATATATATATATATATATATATATATTCCCATGAGTCCACGGGTAAAATGAAACACTATAAGTTCCCAAGTGCACTTTCGTGTAATAATCACATCATCAGGGGAAACACAAGAGGATTACAACAGTCAGTTGATATAAATCGAAGAGACGAAGCTAGGACACCATTTGGTAAACATATGATTGTCCAAAACATACAATGAGCATTCATAAACTTATCATTTTACAAATTTTATCAACAATAAAGTTATCTAATTTGTATCGACCATCACTAATATTAAGATTATAATTCTTTGTGTATTTTGTAATAGAAGATTCAATGATATTTCTTTTGGTGATAGTGTTAGAGTTAATAACTGATATGGCGTTACTCCAGTCAATACAATGATCATAGGTTTTAACGTGATTAAACAAGGCATTTGATTCTTGTCCCGTTCTTATACTATATTTATGTTGCTTAAGTCTAACAAAAGTATCCTTACCAGTCTGACTAATATAAAATTCATCAGAGTTTCCATAAGGCACATTATAGATGCATCCAAGAGAATTTTCTGGTGAATGCTCATATATCCATTATTACTCATCTCAACATGACAGAGTTAAATTATCATTTCAATCTATGTTCCTTAGGGCATTACGTATTTGCTGTCCAGAGTTTATTGATGATGAGTTTGAGAAGATATATTCTATTGGATCTAAGTTAAAGTACCCTAGATCTTTCATTGATAAATCCCTTGAGCCCAAACCTTCCATTGACACCAAGAATCTTTTAGTTCTCCCACTTGTTAATAATTTCACTTTTCTTCCCATGTTGCTTAAATCCTTTAATGTAAATGTTGCCTTTAGCATCAATGATACTACAAAGAATATCTTAACCAGTAATTCACCAGAAAATTCTCTTGGATGCGTCTATAAAGTGCCTTGTGGAAACTGTGATAAATTTTATGTTGGTCAGACTGGTAAAGATATTTCTGAACATGCAGGAGGGTGAAAGGAGGGCAAGGAATAGAGTGAATTGGAGCGATGTGGTATACCGGGGTTGACGTACTGTCAGTGGATTGAATCGGGGCATGTGAAGCGTCTGGGGTAAACCATGGAAAGCTGTGTAGGTATGTATATTTGCGTGTGTGGACGTATGTATATACATGTGTATGGGGGTGGGTTGGGCCATTTCTTTCGTCTGTTTCCTTGCGCTACCTCGCAAACGCGGGAGACAGCGACAAAAAAAAAAAATATATATATATATATATATATATATATATATATATATATATATATATATATATATATATATATATATATATTCATATGAGTCCACGGGGAAAATGAAACATGAAAAGCTCCCAAGTGCACTTTTGTGTAATAATCACATCATCAGGGGAGATACAAGAGAGAAATATAACAGTCAGTTGATATACATCGAAGAGACGAAGCTAGGACGCCATTTGGTAAACATGTTATTGTCCAAAACATACAACGAGCGTTCATAAACTTATCATTTTACAAATCTTATCAACAATAAAGTTATCTAATTTGTATAGACCATCACTAATATTAAGATTATAATTATTTGTGTATTTAATAATAGAAGATTCAATGATATTTCTCTTGGTAATAGAGTTAGAATTAACAACTGAGATGGCGTTACTACAGTCAATACAATGATCATGATTCTTGTTCCGTTCTTATACTATATTTATGTTGCTTAAGTCTAACAGAAAGATCCATACCAGTCTGACCAACATAAAATTTATCACAGTTTCTACAAGGAACTTTATAGATGCAACCAAGAGAATTTTCTGGTGAATTCCTGATTAAGATATTCTTTATAGTATTATTGTTTTTTCCAACATGGATTCCACACGGCTCTTCTATCACCTCTCTACAAGCTGTCCTGGACTTTTTCCTTTCGTTACTGCTTTCTCCAAATCGCTAATCAAGGCCCACCAACTGAAGTTACGATTTAAATTCCTTAGGAAATGCCTTGATGAACAAGTGATGCCAAGATCTGTCCTATCTCAACGTTTGTTGCACCTGTCTGGTCGACCATTTGACCAATTTCAAAATATTATTTTAAAGAAAAATATTGAATTAAAGAAACTTGAAATGAAGGAGGCTTTTCGCATTTCAAGAGAGAAGAAACATGCCTTTCAAATGACAATACCGACACACTGGAAGAACCGGATGTTGGACTATTGCTATGATGAATTAAGGAAAGAACGCAATTCTACAAGTGTCACTAAATCATAAGTTGGACCAATCTTATTAAAAACAGCGACTGGACCAAGAACACAAACTCATCTTTTGTGGTAAACCTGTCTAATAAACAACTAGATAAAGATTCCTTGTGTGCATTAGGCTGTGGTTTAAGTTTTGTGTGCTCTAACAGAGAAGCTAGCTGTGTTGGTGTCACAAAGTCTTTTTGTAATTTAGAAAAATACAGTAATTTAAGTAATGATGATATTAATATTTGTAAGGGTTTAGTGTATGCCAGTTTGTCAAAACCAGTGGAAGCTAATTGCCCTAAAAGATTCATAAGAGCTATTAACACCCTAAAAAAAGACAAGGATGTACATATTACTAAGGCAGATAAGGCTAACACTGTTGTGATTTGAGACAAAAGTAACTATTTATCTAAAATGAATGATCTTCTAAATGATAACATATTCTAAACTTAGTAAAAATCCCTTAGAAGCAGTTAATTCTCATTTCAATAAAGAAATGAAGTTGTTGTTGAAAGGTAATGGTTCTCTTATCAAAAATTTGTCATCTTTGTCCCCTTCATTGCCATATATGTATGGACTTATGAAAACACATAAACAAAATTTTCCAGCAAGACCTATAGTGAGTTCAGTAGGTTCCATCACATATAGATTGTCAAAATGGTTAGTTTCCTTATTAAGCCCTTTAGTGGGTAAGATATCAAATTCTAATATCATGAACAATATAGATTTAGTCAACAAGCTAAACAATATCAATCTTAATTTTGATTTCAAACTAGTTAGCTTTGATGTTTCCTCACTTTTCACTAAAGTTCCAGTTGATGATCTTTTAGAATATTTATTTGATGTCTTGGATGATATTCATTTACCTGTTTCAAAGTCTAATTTCATTGAACTGATAAAATTGTGTATAAAAGACTGTGTATTTCAATTTAATGGAGATTATTATGCTCAAAAATTTGGTATGGCAATGGGTAACCCTCTTTCACCTGTACTAAGTAATCTTTACATGAAATTTTTTGAAACAAAATTACTAAAGGATATCTTACCTTCTAATGCCATTTGGTTTATGTATGTAGATGATGTTCTTTGTGTTTGGCCAACAAATGAAAATTTACAAATATTTCTCCCCTTACTTAACAATTTAGTACCTTCCATCAAATTTACTGTAGAAAATGAAAATAATGGTATGTTACCATTTTTAGATTGCATGATGCATAGACAAGGAAACAAGTTTAAGTTTAGCATATACAGAAAACCCACCAATGTATGCTCATATATCCATTATTACTCAACATGACAGAGTTAAATTATCATCATTTTAATCTATGTTCCTTAGGGCATTACGTATTTGCAGTCTAGAGTTTATTGATGATGAGTTTGAGAAGATATATTCTATTGGATCTAAGTTAAAGTACCCTAGATCTTTCATTGATAAATCCTTAAGTTAGCAAAGAATTCATTTTATAGAGTTGAGCCCAAACCTCCCATTGACACCAAGAATCTTTTAGTTCTCCCTTTTAATGATAATTTCACTTTGCTTCCCATGTTGCTTAAATCCTTTAATGTAAATGTTGCCTTTAGCAACAATAGTACTATAAAGAATATCTTAATCAGGAATTCACCATAAGATTCTCTTGGTTGCATCTATAAAGTCCCTTGTGGAAACTGTGATAAATTTTATGTTGGTTAGACTGGTAAGGATCTTTCTGTTAGACTTAAGCAACATGAATATAGTATAAGAATGGGACAAGAATCAAATGCCTTGTTTAATCATGTTAAAAACTATGATCACTATATTGACTGGAGTAACGCTATCTCAGTTATTAACGCTAACTCTATCACCAAGAGAAATATCATTGAATCTTCTATTATTAAATACACAAAGAATTATAATCTTAATATTAGTGATGGTCTATACAAATTAGATAACTTTATTGTTGATAAGATTTGTAAAATGATAAGTTTATGAACGCTCGTTGTATGTTTTGGACAATCACATGTTTACCAAACGGCGTCTTAGCTTCGTCTCTTCGATGTTTATCAACTGACTGTTATATTTCTCTCTTGTATCTCCCCTGATGATGTGATTATTACACGAAAGTGCACTGGGGAACTTTTTGTGTTTCATTTTCCCCGTGGACTCACAGGAATATCTTGATCACGTGCAAAATTGTGATCCTTTCCAATATATATATATATATATTTTTTTTTTCTTTGTCGCTGTCTCCCGCGTTTGCGAGGTAGCGCAAGGAAACAGACGAAAGAAATGGCCCAACCCCCCCCCATACACATGTATATACATACGTCCACACACGCAAATATACATACCTACACAGCTTTCCATGGTTTACCCCAGACGCTTCACATGCCTTGATTCAATCCACTGACAGCACGTCAACCCCGGTATACCACATCGCTCCAATTCACTCTATTCCTTGCCCTCCTTTCACCCTCCTGCATGTTCAGGCCCCGATCACACAAAATCTTTTTCACTCCATCTTTCCACCTCCAATTTGGTCTCCCTCTTCTCCTTGCTCCCTCCACCTCCGACACATATATCCTCTTGGTCAATCTTTCCTCACTCATCCTCTCCATGTGCCCAAACCACTTCAAAACACCCTCTTCTGCTCTCTCAACCACGCTCTTTTTATTTCCACACATCTCTCTTACCCTTACGTTACTCACTCGATCAAACCACCTCACACCACACATTGTCCTCAAACATCTCATTTCCAGCACATCCATCCTCCTGCGCACAACTCTATCCATAGCCCACGCCTCGCAACCATACAACATTGTTGGAACCACTATTCCTTCAAACATACCCATTTTTGCTCTCCGAGATAATGTTCTCGACTTCCACACATTCTTCAAGGCCCCCAGAATTTTCGCCCCCTCCCCCACCCTATGATCCACTTCCGCTTCCATGGTTCCATCCGCTGCCAGATCCACTCCCAGATATCTAAAACACTTCACTTCCTCCAGTTTTTCTCCGTTCAAACTCACCTCCCAATTGACTTGACCCTCAACCCTACTGTACCTAATAACCTTGCTCTTATTCACATTTACTCTTAACTTTCTTCTTCCACACACTTTACCAAACTCAGTCACCAGCTTCTGCAGTTTCTCACATGAATCAGCCACCAGCGCTGTATCATCAGCGAACAACAACTGACTCACTTCCCAAGCTCTCTCATCCCCAACAGACTTCATACTTGCCCCTCTTTCCAAAACTCTTGCATTTACCTCCCTTACAACCCTATCCATAAACAAATTAAACAACCATGGAGACATCACACACCCCTGCCGCAAACCTACATTCACTGAGAACCAATCACTTTCCTCTCTTCCTACACGTTTATATATATATATATATATATATATATATATATATATATATATATATATATATATATATATATATATATATATATTATTTTATTATTATTTTGCTTTGTCGCTGTCTCCTGCGTTAGCGAGGTAGTGCAAGGAAACAGACGAAAGAGTGGCCCAACCTGCCCACATACACATGTATATACATACACGTCCACACGCAAATATACATAAATGTACATCTCAATGTACACATATATATATACACACACGGACATATACATACATACACATGTACATAATTCATACTGTCTGCCTTTATTTGTTCCCATCACCACCCCGCCACACATGGAATAACAACCCCCTCCCCCCCTTATGTGTGCGAGGTAGTGCTAGGAAAGACACCAAAGGCCCCATTCGTTCACACTCAGTCTCTAGCTGTCATGTAATAATGCACTGAAACCACAGCTCCCTTTCCAAATCCAGGCCCCACACACTTTCCATGGTTTATCCCAGACGCTTCACATGCCCTGAGCACTCACTCTTATCCCCTTTTCCTTTGTACAATGGCACTATGCAAGCATTACGCCAGTCCTCAGGCACCTCACCATGAATCATACATACATTAAATAACCTTACCAACCAGTCAACAATACAGTCACCCCCTTTTTTAATAAATTCCACTGCAATACCATCCAAACCTGCTGCTTTGCCGGCTTTCATCTTCCGTAAAGCTTTTACTACCTCTTCTCTATTTACCAAATCATTTTCCCTAACCCTCTCACTTTGCACACCACCTCGACCAAAACATCCTATATCTGCCACTCTATTATCAAACACATTTAACAAACCTTCAAAATACTCACTCCATCTCCTTCTCACATCACCACTACTTGTTATCACCTCCCCATTTGCCCCTTTCACTGAAGTTCCCATTTGCTACCTTGTCTTACGCACTTTATTTACCTCCTTACAAAACATCTTTTTATTCTCCCTGAAATTTAATGATACTCTCTCACCCCAACTCTCATTTGCCCTCTTTTTCACCTCTTGCACCTTTCTCTTGACCTCCTGCCTCTTTCTTTTATACCTCTCCCACTCATTTGCACCCTTTCCCTGCAAAAATCGTTCAAATGCCTCTCTTCTCTTTCACTAATAATCTTACTTCTTCATCCCACCACTCACTACCTTTTCTAATCAAACCACCTCCCACTCTTCTCATGCCACAAGTATCTTTTGCGCAATCCATCACTGATTCCCTAAATGCATCGCCTTCCTCCCCCACTCCCCTTACCTCCTTTGTTCTCACCTTTTTCCATTCTGTACTCAATCTCTCCTGGTACTTCCTCACACAAGTCTCCTTCCCAAGCTCACTTACTCTCACCACTCTCTTCACCCCAACATTCTCTCTTCTTTTCTGAAAACCCTCACAAATCTTCACCTTAGCCTCCACAAGATAATGATCAGACATCCCTCCAGTTGCACCTCTCAGCAAATTAACATCCAAAAGTCTCTCTTTCGTGCGTCTATCAATTAACACATAATCCAGTAACACTCTCTGGCCATCTCTCCTACTTACATACGTATACTTATATATATCTCGCTTTTTAAACCAGGTATTCCCAATCACCAGTCCTTTTTCAGCACATAAATCTACAAGCCCTTCACCATTTCCAATTACAACACTGAACACTCCATGTATACCAATTATTCCCTCAACTGCCACATTACTCACCTTTGCATTCAAATCACCCATCACTATAACCCGGTCTTGTGCATCAAAACCACTAACACACTGATTCAGCTACTCCCAAAACACTTGCCTCTCATGATCTTTCTTTTCATGCCCAGGTGCATATGCACCAATAATCACCCATCTCTCTCCATCCACTTTCAGTTTTACCCATATTAATCTAGAATTTACTTTCTTACACTCTATCACATACTCCCACAACTCCTGATTCTGGAGTAGTGCTACTCCTTCCCTTGCTCTTGTCCTCTCACTAACCCCTGACTTTACTCCCAAGACATTCCCAAACCACTCTTCCCCTTTACCCTTTAGCTTCGTTTCACTCAGAGCCAAAACATCCAGGTTCCTTTCCTCAAACATACTACCTATCTTTCCTTTTTTCTCATCTTGGTTACATCCACACATATTTAGACACCCCAATCTGAGCCTTCGAGGAGGATGAGCACTCCTCGTGTGACCCCTTCTTCTGTTTCCCCTTTTAGAAAGTTAAAATACAAGGAGGGGATGGTTTCTGGCCTCCCGCTCCCGTCCCCTTTAGTTGCCTTCTACGACATGTGAGGAATGCGTGGGAAGTATTCTTTCTCCCCTATCCCCAGGGTGTATATATATTTTTTTTTCCTTTTTTTTTGCTTTGTCGCTGTCTCCCGCGTTTGTGAGGTAGCGCAAGGAAACAGATGAAAGAGATGGCCCAACCCACTCCCATACACAATGTATATACATACACGTCCACATATGCAAATATACATACCTATACGTCTCAATGTACACATATATTTACACACATAGGCACATACATATATACCCATGCACACAATTCACACTGTCTGCCTTTATTCATTCCCATCGCCACCTCGCCACACATGGAATACCCTCCCCCTCCCCCTCATGTGTGCGAGGTCGCACTAGGAAAAGACAACAAAGGCCCCATTCATTCACACTCAGTCTCCAGCTGTCATGCAATAATGCACGAAACTACAGCTCCCCTTCCACATCCAGGCCCCACACAACTTTCCATGGTTTACCCCAGACGCTTCACATGCCCTGATTCAATCCACTGACAGCACATCAACCCCGGTATACCACATCGATCCAATTCACTCTATTCCTTGCCCACCTTTCACCCTCCTGCATGTTCAGGCCCCGATCACACAAAGTCTTTTTCACTCCATCTTTCCACCTCCAATTTGGTCTCCCACTTCTCCTCATTCCCTCCACCTCCAACACATATATCCTCTTGGTCAATCTTTCCTCACTCATTCTCTCCATGTGCCCAAACCATTTCAAAACACCCTCTTCTGCTCTCTCAACCACGCTCTTTTTATTTCCACACATCTCTCTTACCCTTACCTTACTTACTTGATCAAACCACCTCACACCACACATTGTCCTCAAACGTCTCATTTCCAACACATCCACCCTCCTGCGCACAACTCTATCCATAGCCCACGCCTCGCAACCATACAACATTGTTGGAACCACTATTCCTTCAAACATAGCCATTTTTGCTTTCCGAGATAATGTTCTTGACTTCCACACATTCTTCAAGGCTCCCAGGATTTTCGCCCCCTCCCCCACCCTATGATTCACTTCCGCTTCCATGGTTCCATCCACTGCCAGATCCACTCCCAGATATCTAAAACACTTTACTTCCTCCAGTTTATATATATATATATATATATATATATATATATATATATATATATATATATATATATATATATATATATTTTTTTTTTTTATACTTTGTCGCTGTCTCCCGCGTTTGCGAGGTAGCGCAAGGAAACAGACGAAAGAAATGGCCCAACCCCCCCTATACACATGTATATACATACGTCCACACACGCAAATATACATACCTAAACAGCTTTCCATGGTTTACCCCAGACGCTTCACATGCCTTGATTCAATCCACTGACAGCACTTCAACCTCGGTATACCACATCGCTCCAATTCACTCTATTCCTTGCCCTCCTTTCACCCTCCTGCATGTTCAGGCCCCGATCACACAAAATCTTTTTCACTCCATCTTTCCACCTCCAATTTGGTCTCCCTCTTCTCCTTGCTCCCTCCACCTCCGACACATATATCCTCTTGGTCAATCTTTCCTCACTCATCCTCTCCATGTGCCCAAACCACTTCAAAACACCCTCTTCTGCTCTCTCAACCATGCTCTTTTTATTTCCACACATCTCTCTTACCCTTACGTTACTCACTCGATCAAACCACCTCACACCACACATTGTCCTCAAACATCTCATTTCCAGCACATCCATCCTCCTGCGCACAATTCTATCCATAGCCCACGCCTCGCAACCATACAACATTGTTGGAACCACTATTCCTTCAAACATACCCATTTTTGCTTTCCGAGATAATGTTCTCGACTTCCACACATTCTTCAAGGCCCCCAGAATTTTCGCCCCCTCCCCCACCCTATGATCCACTTCCGCTTCCATGGTTCCATCCGCTGCCAGATCCACTCCCAGATATCTAAAACACTTCACTTCCTCCAGTTTTTCTCCATTCAAACTCACCTCCCAATTGACTTGACCCTCAACCCTACTGTACCTAATAACCTTGCTCTTATTCACATTTACTCTTAACTCTCTTCTTCCACACACTTTACCAAACTCAGTCACCAGCTTCTGCAGTTTCTCACATGAATCAGCCACCAGCGCTGTATCATCAGCGAACAACAACTGACTCACTTCCCAAGCTCTCTCATCCCCAACAGACTTCATACTTGCCCCTCTTTCCAAAACTCTTGCATTTACCTCCCTAACAACCCCATCCATAAACAAATTAAACAACCATGGAGACATCACACACCCCTGCCGCAAACCTACATTCACTGAGAACCAATCACTTTCCTCTCTTCCTACACGTACACATGCCTTACATCCTTACATCTCTGGGGATAGGGGTGAAAGAATACTTCCCACGTATTCCTCGCGTGTCGTAGAAAGCGACTAGAGGGGACGGGAGCGGGGGGCCAGAAATCCTCCCCTCCTTGTATTAACTTTCAAAAATGGGAAACAGAAGAAGGAGTCACGCGGGGAGTGCTCATCCTCCTCGAAGGCTCAGAGTGGGGTGCCTAAATGTGTGTGGATGTAACCAAGATGTGAAAAAAGGAGAGATAGGTAGTATGTTTGAGGAAAGGAACCTGGATGTTTTGGCTCTGAGTGAAACGAAGCTCAAGGGTAAAGGAGAAGAGTGGTTTGGGAATGTCTGGGGAGTAAAGTCAGGGGTTAGTGAGAGGACAAGAGCAAGGGAAGGAGTAGCAATACTCCTGAAACAGGAGTTGTGGGAGTATGTGATAGAGTGTAAGAAAGTAAATTCTCGATTAATATGGGTAAAACTGAAAGTTGATGGAGAGAGGTGGGTGATTATTGGTGCATATGCACCTGGGCATGAGAAGAAAGATCAAGAGAGGCAAGTGTTTTGGGAGCAGCTGAATGTGTGTGTTAGTGGTTTTGATGCACGAGACCGGGTTATAGTGATGGGTGATTTGAATGCAAAGGTGAGTAATGTGGCAGTTGAGGGAATAATTGGTATACATGGGGTGTTCAGTGTTGTAAATGGAAATGGTGAAGAGCTTGTAGATTGATGTGCTGAAAAAGGACTGATGATTGGGAATACCTGGTTTAAAAAGCGAGATATACATAAGTATACTTATGTAAGTAGGAGAGATGGCCAGAGAGCGTTATTGGATTACGTGTTAATTTACAGGCGTGCGAAAGAGAGACTTTTGGATGTTAATGTGCTGAGAGGTGCAACTGGAGGGATGTCTGATCATTATCTTGTGGAGGCTAAGGTGAAGATTTGTATGGGTTTTCAGAAAAGAAGAGTGAATGTTGGGGTGAAGAGGGTGGTGAGAGTAAGTGAGCTTGAGAAGGAGACCTGTGTGAGGAAGTACCAGGAGAGACTGAGTACAGAATGGAAAAAGGTGAGAACAATGGAAGCAAGGGGAGTGGGGGAGGAATGGGATGTATTTAGGGAATCAGTGATGGATTGCGCAAAAGATGCTTGTGGCATGAGAAGAGTGGGAGGTGGGTTGATTAGAAAGGGTAGTGAGTGGTGGGATGAAGAAGTAAGAGTATTAGTGAAAGAGAAGAAAGAGGCATTCGGACGATTTTTGCAGGGAAAAAATGCAATTGAGTGGGAGATGTATAAAAGAAAGAGACAGGAGGTCAAGAGAAAGGTGCAAGAGGTGAAAAAAAGGGCAAATGAGAGTTGGGGTGAGAGAGTATCATTAAATTTTAGGGAGAATAAAAAGATGTTCTGGAAGGAGGTAAATAAAGTGCGTAAGACAAGGGAGCAAATGGGAACTTCAGTGAAAGGGGCAAATGGGGAGGTGATAACAAGTAGTGGTGATGTGAGAAGGAGATGGAGTGAGTATTTTGAAGGTTTGTTGAATGTGTTTGATGATAGAGTGGCAGATATAGGGTGTTTTGGTCGAGGTGGTGTGCAAAGTGAGAGGGTTAGGGAAAATGATTTGGTAAATAGAGAAGAGGTAGTAAAAGCTCTATGGAAGATGAAATCTGGCAAAGCAGCAGGTTTGGATGGTATTGCAGTGGAATTTATTAAAAAAGGGGGTGACTGTATTGTTGACTGGTTGGTAAGGTTATTTAATGTATGTGTGATTTATGGTGAGGTGCCTGAGGATTGGCGTAATGCTTGCATAGTGCCATTGTACAAAGGCAAAGGGGATAAGAGTGAGTGCTCAAATTACAGAGGTATAAGTTTGTTGAGTATTCCTGGTAAATTATATGGGAGGGTATTGATTGAGAGGGTGAAGGCATGTACAGAGCATCAGATTGCGGAAGAGCAGTGTGGTTTCAGAAGTGGTAGAGGATGTGTGGATCAGGTGTTTGCTTTGAAGAATGTATGTGAGAAATACTTAGACAAACAAATGGATGTGTATGTAGCATTTATGGATCTGGAGAAGGCATATGATAGAGTTGATAGAGATGCTCTGTGGAAGGTATTAAGAATATATGGTGTGGGAGGCAAGTTGTTAGAAGCAGTGAAAAGTTTTTATGGAGGATGTAAGGCATGTGTACGTGTAGGAAGAGAGGAAAGTGATTGGTTCTCAGTGAATGTAGGTTTGCGGCAGGGGTGTGTGATGTCTCCATGGTTGTTTAATTTGTTTATGGATGGGGTTGTTAGGGAGGTGAAATGCAAGAGTTTTGGAAAGAGGGGCAAGTATGAAGTCTGTTGGGGATGAGAGAGCTTGGGAAGTGAGTCAGTTGTTGTTCGCTGATGATACAGCGCTGGTGGCGGATTCATGTGAGAAACTGCAGAAGCTGGTGACTGAGTTTGGTAAAGTGTGTGAAAGAAGAAAGTTAAGAGTAAATGTGAATAAGAGCAAGGTTATTAGGTACAGTAGGGTTGAGGGTCAAGTCAATTGGGAGGTGAGTTTGAACGGAGAAAAACTGGAGGAAGTGAAGTGTTTTAGATATCTGGGAGTGGATCTGGCAGCGGATGGAACCATGGAAGCGGAAGTGGATCATAGGGTGGGGGAGGGGGCGAAAATTCTGGGGGCCTTGAAGAATGTGTGGAAGTCGAGAACATTATCTCGGAAAGCAAAAATGGGTATGTTTGAAGGAATAGTGGTTCCAACAATGTTGTATGGTTGCGAGGCGTGGGCTATGGATAGTGTTGTGCGCAGGAGGATGGATGTGCTGGAAATGAGATGTTTGAGGACAATGTGTGGTGTGAGGTGGTTTGATCGAGTGAGTAACGTAAGGGTAAGAGAGATGTGTGGAAATAAAAAGAGCGTGGTTGAGAGAGCAGAAGAGGGTGTTTTGAAGTGGTTTGGGCACATGGAGAGAATGAGTGAGGAAAGATTGACCAAGAGGATATATGTGTCGGAGGTGGAGGGAACGAGGAGAAGAGGGAGACCAAATTGGAGGTGGAAAGATGGAGTGAAAAAGATTTTGTGTGATCGGGGCCTGAACATGCAGGAGGGTGAAAGGAGGGCAAGGAATAGAGTGAATTGGAGTGATGTGGTATACCGGGTTTGACGTGCTGTCAGTGGATTGAATCAAGGCATGTGAAGCGTCTGGGGTAAACCATGGAAAGCTGTGTAGGTATGTATATGTGCGTGTGTGGACGTATGTATATACATGTGTATGGGGGGGGGGTTGGGCCATTTCTTTCGTCTGTTTCCTTGCGCTATCTCGCAAACGCGGGAGACAGCGACAAAGTATAATAAATAATAATAATATATATATATATATATATATATATATATATATATATATATATATATATATATATATATATATTATCAAACACATTCAACAAGCCTTCAAAATACTCACTCCTTCTCACTAAATCACTATCTGTTATTACCTCTCCACTTGCCCCCTTCAGACGATGAAAGGCATGTACAGAGCATCAGATTGGGGAAGAGCAGTGTGGTTTCAGAAGTGGTAGAGGATGTGTGGATCAGGTGTTTGCTTTGAAGAATGTATGTGAGAAATACTTAGAAAAGCAAACTGATTTGTATGTAGCATTTATGGATCTGGAGAAGGCATATGATAGAGTTGATAGAGATGCTCTGTGGAAGGTATTAAGAATATATGGTGTGGGAGGCAGGTTGTTAGAAGCAGTGAAAAGTTTTTATCGAGGATGTAAGGCATGTGTACGTGTAGGAAGAGAGGAAAGTGATTGGTTCTCAGTGAATGTAGGTTTGCGGCAGGGGTGTGTGATGTCTCCATGGTTGTTTAATTTGTTTATGGATGGGGTTGTTAGGGAGGTAAATGCAAGAGTCTTGGAAAGAGGGGCAAGTATGAAGTCTGTTGGGGATGAGAGAGCTTGGGAAGTGAGTCAGTTGTTGTTCGCTGATGATACAGCGCCGGTGGCGGATTCATGTGAGAAACTGCAGAAGCTGGTGACGGAGTTTGGTAAAGTGTGTGGAAGAAGAAAGTTAAGAGTAAATGTGAATAAGAGCAAGGTTATTAGGTACAGTAGGGTTGAGGGTCAAGTCAATTGGGAGGTGAGTTTGAATGGAGAAAAACTGGAGGAAGTGAAGTGTTTTAGATACCTGGGAGTGGATCTGTCAGCGGATGGAACCATGGAAGCGGAAGTGGATCATAGGGTTGGTTAGGGGGCGAAAATTTTGGGAGCCTTGAAAAATGTGTGGAAGTCGAGAACATTATCCCGGAAAGCAAAAATGGGTATGTTTGAAAGAATAGTAGTTCCAACATTGTTGTATGGTTGCGAGGCGTGGGCTATGGATAGAGTTGTGCGCAGGAGGATGGATGTGCTGGAAATGAGATGTTTGAGGACAATGTGTGGTGTGAGGTGGTTTGATCGAGTAAGTAACGTAAGGGTAAGAGAGATGTGTGGAAATAAAAAGAGCGTGGTTGAGAGAGCAGAAGAGGGTGTTTTGAAATGGTTTGGGCACATGGAGAGAATGAGTGAGGAAAGATTGACCAAGAGGATATATGTGTCGGAGGTGGAGGGAACGAGGAGAAGAGGGAGACCAAATTGGAGGTGGAAAGATGGAGTGAAAAGGATTTTGTGTGATCGGGGCCTGAACATGCAGGAGGGTGAAAGGAGGGCAAGGAATAGAGTGAATTGGAGCGATGTGGTATACAGGGGTTGACGTGCTGTCAGTGGATTGAATCAAGGCATGTGAAGCGTCCGGGGTAAACCATGGAAAGCTGTGTAGGTATGTATATTTGCGTGTGTGGACGTGTGTATGTACATGTGTATGGGGGGGGTTGGGCCATTTCTTTCGTCTGTTTCCTTGCGCTACCTCGCAAACGCGGGAGACAGCGACAAAGTATAAAAAAAAAAAAAAAAAAAAATATATATATATATATATATATATATATATATTTTATTATTATTTATTATACTTTGTGTGTGTGTGTGTGTGTGTGTGTGTGTGTCTGAGTGGATGGGCCTTTCATCGTCTGAAGGGGGCAAGTGGAGAGGTAATAACAGATAGTGATTTAGTGAGAAGGAGTGAGTATTTTGAAGGCTTGTTGAATGTGCTTGATAATAGAGTGGCACATATAGGGTGTTTTGATTGGGGTTGTTTGCAAAGTTAGAGGGTCATGGAGAATGATTTGATAAAGAGAGATGAGGTAGTGAAAGTTTGTGTAAGACGAAATCCAACAAGGCGGCAGGTTTGGATGATATTGCAGTGGAGATAATTAAAATAGGTAATGACTGTGTTGTTGATTATTTGGTAAGGTATTCATTGTAGGTATGGACCATGGTGAAGTGCCTGAGGATTAGCAGAATGCATGCATAGTGCCATTTTACAAACACAAAGGGGATAAAGGTGAATGTCCAAAGTACAGTAGCATAAGTTTGTTGAGTATTCCTGGCAAATTATATGGGAAGAAATTGATTGAGAGGGTGAAGGCATTTACAGTGTTTCAGGTTGGGGAAGAGCAGTGTGGTTTCAGAAGTGGTAGATGTGTGGATCAGGTGTTTGCTTTGAAGAAGGTATGTGAGAAATATTTAGAAAAACGGATATGTATGTTTAGGTCCCGATCATTCAAAATGTTTTTCACTCCATCCTTCCACCTCCTGTTTGGTCTCCGTTTCTCCTTGTTCCCTTCACCTCTGACACATATATCCTCTTTGTCAATCTTTCCTCACTCATACTCTCCATATGTCCAAACCATTTCAACACACCCTCTTCTGTTCTTTCAATCACACTCTTTTTATTTCCTCACATCTCACTAAACCCTTTCACTACTTACTCGATCAAATCACCTCACACCACATATTCTCCTCAAGCATTTTATTTCCAACACATCCACCCTCCTGTGTACAACCCTATCTATAGCCTATGCCTCACAACCATGTGACATTGTTGGAATTACTATTCCTTCAAACATACCTATTTTTGCTCTCCGAAATAATGTTCTCATCCACACATTCTTCATTGCTCCAAGAATCTTTGGCCCTTCCCCCACCCTCTGTTTCACTTCCTCTTCCATGGTTCCATCCACTGCTTGGTCCACTTCCAGATATCTAAAACACTTCACTTCCTCCAGTTTTTCTCCATTCCAGCTTCCAGCCCAATTAACTTGTCCCTCAACCCCACTGAACCCAATAACCTTGCTCTTATTCACATTTACTCTTAACTTTCGTCTTTCACACACTTTTCCAAACTCAGTCACCTACCACAGCAGCTTTTCACCTGAATCAGCCGCTAGAGCTGCATCATTGGTGAACAACAACTGACTCACTTTCCAGGCCCTGTCATCCACAACAAAATACATACTCACCCCTTTCTCCAAAATTCTTGCCTTTACCTCCTCAACCACCCCATCCATAAATAGATTAAACAACCATGGGGACATCACACACCCCTGCTGCAAACTAACATTTACTCAGAACCAATCACTCTCCTCTTTTCCTACTTGTACACATGCCTTACATCCTTGGTAAAAACTTTTCACTCCTTGTAGCAACTTAACTCCCACACCATATACTTTTAAAACCTTCCACAAAGCATCTTAATTAACCCTGTCTTATGCATTCTCCAGATCCATAAATGCTATATACAGATCCATCTGTTTTTCTAAGTATTTCTCACATACATTCTTTAAAGCAAACATCTGGTCCACACATCCTCTGCCACTTCTGAAACTGCACTGCTCCACCAATCACAGTCACCCACTTTCATAATAAATTCCACTGTAATACCATCCTAACCTGCCACCTTGCCAGATTTCATCTTCCACAAAGTTTTTGCTACCTCTTTTCTCTTTACCAACCCATTCTTTCTGACCCCTCTCACTTCATATACTACCCCAACCAAAACACTATATCATTAAACACATTCAGTAAGCCTTCAAAATACTCACTCCATCCCCTTCTCACTACATCACTACCTCTTATTACCTTCCCACTTGCCCCCTTCACAGATGTTCCCATTTGTTCTTTTGTCATACACACATTATTTACCTCCTTCCCAAAAACATCTTATTCTCCTTGAAATTTATTGATACTCTCTCACCCCATCTCTCATGTGCCCTCTTTTTCAACCGTTACACCTTTCTCTTGACCTCCTGTCGCTTTCTTTTATACATCTCCCGGTCATTTGCACTACTTCCCTGCAAGTATTGTGCAGACACCTCTCTTTTCTCTTTTACTAACAAACTTACTTCTTCATCCCACCACTCACTACCCTTTCTAATTTGCCCAACTCACACCTTCATGCCACATGCATCTTTTGCACAAACCATGACTGCTTCCCTAAATAAATCCCATTCTTCACCCACTCCCCTCTTGTCATTTGCTTTCACCTTTTGCCTTTCTATTTTCAATCTCTCTTGGTACTTCCTCACACAACTCTCCTTTCCAAGCTCACTTACTCTCACCACTCTCTTCTCCCCAACATTCTCTCTTCTTTTCTGAAAACCTCTACAATTCTTCACCTTCGCCTCCCCAAGATAGTGATCAGACAACCCTCCAGCTGCCCCTCTCAGCACACTAACATCCAATAGTCTCTCTTTTACACGCTTATCAATTAGCACATAATCCAATGATGCCCTTTGATCATCTCTCCTATTCTCATATGTTTGCTTATGTATATCTTTCTTTTTGAACTAGGTATTCCCAGTTACCAGTCCTTTTTCAGCACCCATGTCCACAAGCTCTTCACCATTTCCATTCACAACACTGAACCCCTCCATGTACACCAGTTATACCCTCAACTGCCACATAACTCACCTTCGCATTTAAATCACCCGTCTCTATAACTCAGTCTCGTACATCAAAGCTGTTAACACACTCACTCAGCTGTTCCTAAAACACTTGCCTCTCATGATCTTTCTTCTCATGACCAGGTGCATAGGCCCCAATAATCACCCATCTCTCTCCATCCACTTTCAGTTTTACCCACATCAATCTAGAGTTTACTTTCTAACACTGTCACATACTCCCACAACTCCTGCTTCAGGAGTAGTGCTACTCCTTTCTTATCTCTTGTTCTCTCACCAACCCCTGACTTTTCTCTCAGACTCTCCCAAACCACTCTTCCCCTTTACCCTTGAGCTTCGTTTCACTTAGAGCCAAAACATCCAGGTTTCTTTCCATAAACATGCTACCTATCTCTCCCTTCTTCTCTTCTTGGTTACATCCACACACATTCAGACACTCCAATCTGAGCCTTTGAGGAAGATGAGCACTCACTGCATGACTCCTTCTGTTTCCCTTTTTAGCAATCTGAATAGGGGAGAAAGAATGCTTTCTACATATTCCCTGCTTTGTTGAAGGCGAGTAAATGGGGTGGGAGAGGTGGGATGGAAATTCTCCCTTCCTGTTTTACTTTTCCAAAAGAAGGAACAGTGATGCAAGCCAAGTGATGATTTTTCCCTCTTGGGCTCATTCATCTGTTATTGATGTTTCCTTGCTACTGCATGAAAAGGCAAATATGTAAAAAAGAAAGAAAAATTTGCATTTCATATTTGGCTATTTCATAGTAGTTAGTGTCTTCTGTGTAAACCAAACTAGCACACCATTTTCTTCACCCTATATTTTGAGGGTTGTTAGTTTTGAGTCTTTGACAATCTGAGGATGAATACTAGCTTCATTTTCTAATATTCACTTTCTGGCTGTTATGTATAATGAACTGAAAAAGAGCTCCCATCCAAACTCAAACCCCACAAAATATTCTATTGTATCCCAAGACTGCATCATATCCATAGACTAATTCTGAATTTGCCACTCTGCTTTGAATGTGGAATATGTTACAGTGGTATATGTAATAGTGATAGGTAGAATTGTAGAAATCTCTGTTAAGAATAAAGCAGTAAATGTTTTTAGTATTTTGTCATGATTAGAAAACAGACCAAAATATGAAGTCATATTTTCATTGGCTTTTAAAATAGATTCTTAAACTTCGTAATTGTTTGCTTTATGATTATCTTGATATTTTGTTTTGATAGCACCCATGTTCATTTCTATATTCATAAAAGGTGACTTACTTTGCAGGTAGCTACTGGCCTCTACGACTTAGTAAGTTCAAACAGTGACATTGACCATCCTCTTTGTGAAGAATGCACTGATGCCCTTCTTGACCTGATGGACACAACATTGTCTCGAACCCAAAGACAGGCACAGATGTCTCAACAGCTTCTGGCTTCTTTAACAGACATGCCTGATACTGATGTTACAGCTCTAGAGAATGAGCTGAAAAATGTTAGTTGTATTGATATTTTTGTCTCATCCTTTTAGGTACAGCGGAACCTCATTATTTTGCCTGACTGCTTTTGTGAAAGGTGAATACCAAGAAATGGCATTGAAAAATATTCTACATGATGGAGAAGGCATATGATAGAGTTGATAGAGATGCTCTGTGGAAGGTATTAAGAATATATGGTGTGGGAGGCAAGTTGTTAGAAGCAGTGAAAAGTTTTTATCGAGGATGTACGGCATGTGTACGTGTAGGAAGAGAGGAAAGTGATTGGTTCTCAGTGAATGTAGGTTTGCGGCAGGGGTGTGTGATGTCTCCATGGTTGTTTAATTTGTTTATGGATGGGGTTGTTAGGGAGGTGAATGCAAGAGTTTTGGAAAGAGGGGCAAGTATGAAGTCTGTTGGGGATGAGAGAGCTTGGGAAGTGAGTCAGTTGTTGTTCGCTGATGATACAGCGCTGGTGGCTGATTCATGTGAGAAACTGCAGAAGCTGGTGACTGAGTTTGGTAAAGTGTGTGAAAGAAGAAAGTTAAGAGTAAATGTGAATAAGAGCAAGGTTATTAGGTACAGTAGGGTTGAGGGTCAAGTCAATTGGGAGGTGAGTTTGAATGGAGAAAAACTGGAGGAAGTGAAGTGTTTTGGATATCTGGGAGTGGATCTGGCAGTGGATGGAACCATGGAAGCGGAAGTGAATCATAGGGTGGGGGAGGGGGCAAAAATTCTGGGAGCCTTGAAGAATGTGTGGAAGTCGAGAACATTATCTCGGAATGCAAAAATGGGTATGTTTGAAGGAATAGTGGTTCCAACAATGTTGTATGGTTGCGAGGCGTGGGCTATGGATAGAGTTGTGCGCAGGAGGATGGATGTGCTGGAAATGAGATGTTTGAGGACAATATGTGGTGTGAGGTGGTTTGATCGAGTAAGTAACGTAAGGGTAAGAGAGATGTGTGGAAATAAAAAGAGCGTGGTTGAGAGAGCAGAAGAAGGTGTTTTGAAATGGTTCAGGCACATGGAGAGAATGAGTGAGGAAAGATTGACCAAGAGAATATATGTGTCGGAGGTGGAGGGAATGAGAAGAGGGAGACCAAATTGGAGATGGAAAGATGGAGTGAAAAAGATTTTGTGTGATCGGGGCCTGAACATGCAGGAGGGTGAAAGGAGGGCAAGGAATAGAGTGAATTGGAGCGATGTGGTATACCGGGGTTGACGTGCTGTCAGTGGATTGAATCAAGGCATGTGAAGCGTCTGGGGTAAACCATGGAAAGCTGTGTAGGTATGTATATTTGCGTGTGTGGACGTATGTATATACATGTGTATGGGGGTGGGTTGGGCCATTTCTTTCGTCTGTTTCCTTGCGCTACCTCGCAAACGCGGGAGACAGCGACAAAGCAAAAAAAAAAAAAAAATGATGATTTCTGGAAATAATAATGATCTGCATATGACTCAGAGTTAATGCTTAAGGAAAGGAGTAAATGATGAATAGCTAGAGCAATTCAAAGACTATTTATGGGTAAGCAAGAACTCGGATTGTGTAATTTTCAAAGATTTCTTGTAAAACTGTTGATTTCTTAAAGAAAGGGTGATCAGGATGGACAGCTAGAGCAATATACATCCATATGGATCATTACATTTCATTTACATGAAGCATCCCATTTTACCTGGTTCGAAGCAAAATAGCGGATTATTTTCTTTATAGTAATGTCGGGTCATACTGCAGTGATAAGGCCATTTATGGATAGACTAGAACTCACAATTTGTTGTAGTTTTCCAGATTTTCCAGTGGCGCTCTAGCATTTCTAAGGTAAGATAGATAAGCATAGAAAGTCAGAGCAGTTTATAAGTAAGCAAGGAAATATAGGTGTTATATCTCTCCTTTGCAGTCTGCCGTGGGAGCATTGAGATACATTTCTTGGAAATATATCCACTAAGCCTTTGTTCAGCCATATTCAGAGTAGATAGCATCCTATGCTCACTCTTTGTGAATGACTCAAGGGTCTGCTCTTGGCCAATCAGAAGCTGCCACCAGACTGACTTCACCTGATCTGCCTCCCAATAGCTAGTCTAAGGCCATTAATTTTCTTGAGTATACAGTGCAATACAAGTAAATGTGCAGCCTGGTTTTCCTGCACTAGAACGAGATTTTGGATTGGTATTCCTTTCCATCATTTTATGTATGCCTGTGGCTTGAGCAAACAGGAGGGTGAAAGGCTTGCACAGAATATAGTGAGCTGGGGTGATGTGGTGTACATGGGGGGAACATGCTGTTAGTGGACTGAACCAGGACATATGAAACAGCTGGGAGAAACCACAGAAAGGTCTCTGGGGCCTAGTGGTGGTAGTGGGTTATGAGTTGTGTGCATTAGCACAAATCAATCAAATGACAACTAGAGAATGGATGTGAGCAAATGAGAATGTTTCTTCATATATTCCTAGCACTACCATGCTAATTCAGGAAACTACATGAAGAAATGCATATATCTCATTTTCTTTTCCCATGTTAGTGAGGTAGTGCTGGGAGCAGATGAAGAAAGACTGCATTCACCCTCCTCCATCTTTTCATTGGCATTAGCAGTGCCCTGAAACCACAGCCTCCTATCCACAATCAAGCCCCACAGACCTTTCTATGATTTCCCTCACCACTTCACATACCCTAGTTCAGTCCACTGACAGCACATCACCCCGTTTGTATCCTGTGCAAGTTTTTCACCCTCCTGCATGTTTATTGCTCTGATCACTCAAATTCTTTATCACTCCATCCTTCCATCCCCATTTTGGTCTGCCTCTTCTTGTTTCCTCTACTTATGATATACTTCTTCATGAACCTCTGACTCATTCTCTCCATATGTCCAATTTATTTCAGCACACCCTCCTCAGTCCTCTCAACATGTCTTCTTATTATTACACTTCTTTCTTACCCTCTCCCTCTGTATCTTTAACACCTGTTCCCTCTGGAAACTCCCATCAAGGGGGTGGTTGTGACAGAGTCTTCACTTATCCCTGTCCTTATGTGCCTCCCTCGCATACACCGTTCCACACATTCATCTCCCATTTCTTCCCCTTTAGTACTCTTCCAGTCTGTTTCCCTGTGTCACAGATGGTCTTTCTTTTTCTCATACACCATCCCCTTTAATTGTACTATCATACTCTCTCCTTGTAAACTCCCCATCTTTCATTCTTTCTGCATTTCCAGTCCGCCTCAAAGAATTACGTTTCACCCACTCTTCGACTCCACAATTCATTCTCTTAGCATTCCTTGCCATACCACATCTTTCATACACTCCATCATTACTCTTTTCATTCCATCTTGTCATACCACATGCTCCTCTCAAATAACTCTAACACCTTTTAAAACTGACTTGATCAAACCACCTCACACCATATGTTGTCCTCTAATATTTCATTTCCACCACATCCACCCTCCTTTGCACAACCTTGCTTATACCCCATGCCTCACATCCTTATGACATCATTAGGGCTACTAGACTTTCAAACATACTTCCCAGATAATGACCTTTTTTTCCACACATATTTCATTCCTCCAAGAGCCTTTGCCCCCCTCACCTACCATATGGCTCACTTTTGCGTCCATGGTTCCATTTGCTGCCATGTCTTCTCCCAGATTTTCCCCATATAAATTCACACCGCATCAAGCCAATTCCTCTGCCCTACCAAACCTAATAATCTTGCTTTTATTCACATTTAATCTCAACTTCCTCATTTCACACTTACTCTCAAACTCAGCCCCCACCTTCTGCAGTTTGTCACTTGAGTATACCACAAGTGCTTTGTCATCAGTAGACACCTGAATCACTTCCCAGGCTCTCCCCTTCACCCCCCTACAGAATGCATATTTACACAACTCTCCAAGACCCTTGTGTTTACATTCCTCACCACACCATCTACAAACAAATCAAACAGCCATGGTGAAATCACACACCCGTACTGCAGACCAACTTTCATCTGGAACCACTGACTCTTATTTCTCCCTTCTCATTCACATGCTTTACACTGATAATAAAAATTTCACACTTCTTCCCGTAGCTCTCCTCCCACACCATGAATTCATGAAACCTTTCACAAGATATCTCTATCAGTGCTATCATATACTTACTCCATATCCATAAATGGCACATTCAGATACTTCTTTTTCTTTGAATATTTCTCACACACATTCTTCAAAGTACACACCTGATCCACACAACCTCTACCATTTCTGAAACCACAGTGTTCCTCCTCAGTTCTATGCTCTGAACATGACATCATCTTCTTAACACACTCACACTCACACACAACAAACTTATCCCACCTTAGTTTGAACACTCACCTTTTTTGTCTCCCTTGCCTCTTTACATTGGAACTATACACTCATTCTGCCAATCCTCAGGCATCTCACCATGATCCTTTCATACACTAAAAATCCTAACTAACCAGTCAGCTAAGCAGTCACTCCCTTTTTAAAGAAATTCTACTGCATTACCATCCACCACAACTGCATTTCCATATTTCATTGTATGCAAGGCTTTCACCACCTTTTCCCTCTTCTTTAAAACTTCTCATGACTCTCATTTTGAATATCCCCAAACACACTATCATCAGACACATTCAACAATCTTTTAGCGTACTTACTCTATCCCCTGGTCACCTCATTCCTATCTGTTACCACTGCCACACTTGCCTCTTTCACTGATGTTCTCATATCCTCTTGTTTTTCTCACCTCTCTTAATGTTCTTCCAAAATATCCTTTTCTCTCTTCACCAAAACACTTTCCATGCCTCGCAGCCATATTCCTTCAGACATGCCTTGCAGCCATATTCCTTCAGACATACTCATTTTTGCTCTTCAAGATATCGTTGTCACTTTCTACACATTCTTCATCGTTCCCAGAACTTTGGCCCCCTCCCCCACAATATGACTTACTGTCGCATCTATGGTACCATTTCGTGCCAAATCCTCTCTCAGATGTCTAAGACACTTCACTTCTTTCAATTCTTTTTTCATTCAAACTTACATCCCAAATAATGTTTGTCTCAATGCTGTTGAACCTAATAACCTTGCTTTTATTCGCCTCTACTCTCATTTTCTCCTCTCACACAGTCTTCCAAGCTCAGTAACCAACTTCTGCAGTTTCTCACTTGAATCAGCCACCAGTGCTGTATCATTGGCAAACATCATCTGACTTACTTCCCAGGCCTTCTCATCCCAACAGACTGCATACTCGTTCCTTGCTCCAAAACTCCAGCATTTACCTCCCTAACCACCCCATTCATAAACAAATTTAACAACCATGGTGGCATCAAACACCCCTAATGCAGACCAACCTTCTATGGGAACCATTCACTCTTCTCTCTTCCTACTCTTACACACGCCTTTGACATTTGATGAAACCTTCTCACTGCTTCTATTAGCTTACCTCCCTCATCATATATTCTTAAGATCTTCCACAAAGCATCTCTATGAACCCTGTGATATGCTCTCTCCAGATCCATAAATGCCTAATGGAAATCCTTGTATTTTTCTCAGTTTGTCTCACTAATATTCTTCAAAGCACACACATGATCCACACATATTCTGCCACTTCTCGAACCATACTGCTTGTCCCCAGTCTGATGCTCTGTATGTGCCTTCACCCTCTCGATCAATACCCTCCAGTACAACTTACCAGGCATATTTGTCAAACTTATACCTCTGTAATTTGAACACACCTTTATTCCCTTTGCCTTTGTACTTCAGCATCATGCATGCAGTCCACCAATCCACAGGCACTTCACTATCATCCATACTTGCACTGAATATCCTTAGCAACCATTCAACAACAGTGACCCCTTTCTTAGTATGTTAAACTGCGGTACGATCCACTCTTACAATCTTGCACCATTTCATCTTCCACAAGGCTTTCACCACCTCGTCTCTCTTCACTGAATGACTCTCCATGACTCTCTCACTTCACATGCCACCCTGACCAAAACACGCTACATCTGCTACTCTGTCATCGAATACATTTAACAGTCCTTCACAATAGTCACTCTGTCTCCTCCAACTTCATCACAACCTCTTATTACTTCCCTTTTGTCCCCTTCACCAATGTTCCCATTTGTTTTCTTGTCTTACGCACATTGTTTACCTCCTTCCAAAACATATTTCTATTCTCCATAAAGTTTAATGATACTCTCTCACCCCAACTCTCATTTGCCCTCTTTTTTAATCCCTGCACCTTCCTCATGACCTCCTGCCACTTATACACCTTCCAGTCATTTGCACTCCTTCCCTGTAAGTAACACCTGAACATCTCTCTTTTTTCTTTTGCTTGGAACTTTATTTCTCATCCCACCACTCACTACCTTTTCTAATCTGCAACCTCTGACCTTTCCCATGCCACATGCATCTCTTGCACATGCCATTCCTGCTTCCTGAAATATGTCCCATTCCTCATCCACTCCCATCACTTCATTTGCTCTCACTATTTGCCATTTTGTGCTCATTCTCTGCTGGTATTTCTTCAAAGAAGTCTCCTTTCCAAGCTCTTTTACTCTCACCACGGACTTCTCCTCAGTAGTGTTTCCTCTTTTTCAAAAAATCTATAAATCTTCACCCTCACCTCTGCAAAATAGTCATCAGACATTCCACCAGCTGCCCCTCTCAGCACATTTACATATTAAATGCTCTCTTTTATATGCCTATCAATTAATAGGTGATCTAATAATGCCCATTGGCCATCTTCAACTCACATAAGTATACTTGTACATCCTTCAGTATACTTGTGCATTTCACTGTTTTCAAACCAGGTATTTCAAATGATAAGTCTTTTTTTCAGCACACAACTCCACAAGCTGTACACCATTTCCATTCATAACACTGAATACCCCATGCAAACCAGGTATGCCTGAACTGCCATGTAATTACCTTTACATTTAAATCGCCCATCACTAAAACCCAGTCTCATGCACCAAGACTGTTGACACAAATGCTCAAATGCTCTCAAAAAATTTATTTCTCATGATCATTCTTCTTGTGACTTGGTGCATAAGCACCAGTAATAATCCATCTCTCGACATCCACTTTCAGTGTGGATCAGGTGTTTGCTTTAGTGAATGTGTGTGAGAAATATTTAGAAAGACATATGGATTTATATGTAGCATTTATGGATCTGGAGAAGCCATATGATAGGGTTAATAGATACTTTTTATGGAAGTTATTAAGAATATATGGTGTGGGAGGTAAGCTGATAGAAGCAGAGAGAAGTTTTTATCAAGGGTGTAAGGTGTGTGTATGAGTAGGAAGAGAGGAGAGTGATTGGTTCCCAGTGAAGGTCGGTCTTCGGCAGAGGTGTATGATATCACCAGACTGTTTAATTTGTTTATGAATGGGGTGGTTAGGGAAGTAAATGTAAGAGTCTTTGAAAGAGGTGTGAGTCAGTCTATTGGGGATAGAGGGCCTGGGAATTGAATCAGTTGTTCTTCGTCATGATACAGCACTGGTGGCTGCCTGAATGATAAACTGTAGAAATTGGTGACTGCGTCTGTAAGAATGAAAGTTGAGAGTAAGTGTGAATAAGAGCGAGGTTGGCATGTGAAATGTCTTGGGTAAACCATGGAAAGGTCTGTGGGACCTGGATGTGGATAGGAAACTGTGGTTTTGGTGCATTACACATGACAGCTAGAGACTGAGTGTGAACAAATGTGGCCTTTTTTGTCTGTTTCTGGCGATGCCTCACTGGAGGGGGAGGGTGAATGCTATTTTGTGTGTTTGGAGTGGTAACAGGAGTGGATGAAGGCAGCAAGTATGGATATGTACATGTGTGTGTGTGTGTAAGCAGTCTGTTGGGGATGAGAGAGCTTGGGAAGTGAGTCAGTTGTTGTTCGCTGATGATACAGCGCTGGTGGCTGATTCATGTGAGAAACTGCAGAAGTTGGTGACTGAGTTTGGTAAAGTGTGTGAGAGAAGAAAGTTAAGAGTAAATGTGAATAAGAGCAAGGTTATTAGGTACAGTAGGGTTGAGGGTCAAATCAATTGGGAGGTAAGTTTGAATGGAGAAAAGCTGGAGGAAGTAAAGTGTTTTAGATATCTGGGAGTGGATCTGGCAGCGGATGGAACCATGGAAGCGGAAGTGAATCATAGGGTGGGGGAGGGTGAGAAAATCCTGGGAGCCTTGAAGAATGTGTGGAAGTCGAGAACATTATCTCGGAAAGCAAAAATGGGTATGTTTGAAGGAATAGTGGTTCCAACAATGCTGTATGGTTGCGAGGCGTGGGCTATGGATAGAGTTGTGCGCAGGAGGGTAGATGTGCTGGAAATGAGATGTTTGAGGACAATGTGTGGTGTGAGGTGGTTTGATCGAGTAAGTAATGTAAGGGTAAGAGAGATGTGTGGAAATTAAAAGAGCGTGGTTGAGAGAGCAGAAGAGGGTGTTTTGAAATGGTTTGGGCACATGGAGAGAATGAGTGAGGAAAGATTGACCAAGAGGATATATGTGTCGGAGGTGGAGGGAACGAGGAGAAGTGGGAGACCAAATTGGAGGTGGAAAGATGGAGTGAAAAAGATTTTGAGTGATCGGGGCCTGAACATGCAGGAGGGTGAAAGGAGGGCAAGGAATAGAGTGAATTGGATCGATGTGGTATACCGGGGTTGACGTGCTGTCAGTGGATTGAATCAGGGCATGTGAAGCGTCTGGGGTAAACCATGGAAAGTTGTGTGGGGCCTGGATGTGGAAAGGGAGCTGTGGTTTTGGTGCATTATTACATGACAGCTAGAGACTGAGTGTGAATGAATGGGGCCTTTGGTATTTTTCCTAGCGCTACCTTGCACACATGAGGGGGGAGGGGGTTGTTATTCCATGTGTGGCGAGGTGGTGATGGGAACAAATAAAGGCAGACAGTATGAATTGTGTACATGTGTATATATGTATATGTCTGTGTGTGTATATATATGTGTACATTGAGATGTGTGGGTATGTATATTGTGCATGGGTGGACATGTATGTATATACATGTGTATGTGGGCGGGTTGGGCCATTCTTTCGTCTGTTTCCTTGCGCTACCTCGCTAACGCGGGAGACAGCGACAAAGCAAAATGAATATATAAATATATATACGCAGGGAATACGTGGGAAGTATTCTTAATCCCCTATCCCCAGTGATAGGGGATGTATATATATATATATATATATATATATATATATATATATATATATATATATATATATATATATATCGAGGATGTAAGGCATGTGTACGTGTAGGAAGAGAGGAAAGTGATTGGTTCTCAGTGAATGTAGGTTTGCGGCAGGGGTGTGTGATGTCTCCATGGTTGTTTAATTTGTTTATGGATGGGGTTGTTAGGGAGGTAAATGCAAGAGTTTTGGAAAGAGGGGCAAGTATGAAGTCTGTTGGGGATGAGAGAGCTTGGGAAGTGAGTCAGTTGTTGTTCGCTGATGATACAGCGCTGGTGGCTGATTCATGTGAGAAACTGCAGAAGCTGGTGACTGAGTTTGGTAAAGTGTGTGGAAGAAGAAAGTTAAGAGTAAATGTGAATAAGAGCAAGGTTATTAGGTACAGTAGGGTTGAGGGTCAAGTCAATTGGGAGGTGAGTTTGAATGGAGAAAACTGGAGGAAGTAAAGTGTTTTAGATATCTGGGAGTGGATCTGGCAGCGGATGGAACCATGGAAGCGGAAGTGGATCATAGGGTGGGGGAGGGGGCGAAAATTCTGGAGGCCTTGAAGAATGTGTGGAAGTCGAGAACATTATCTCGGAAAGGAAAAATGGGTATGTTTGAAGGAATAGTGGTTCCAACAAAGTTGTATGGTTGCGAGGCGTGGGCTATGGATAGAGTTGTGCGCAGGAGGATGGATGTGCTGGAAATGAGATGTTTGAGGACAATTTGTGGTGTGAAGTGGTTTGATCGAGTGAGTAACGTAAGGGTAAGAGAGATGTGTGGAAATAAAAAGAGCGTGGTTGAGAGAGCAGAAGAGGGTGTTTTGAAGTGGTTTGGGCACATGGAGAGAATGAGTGAGGAAAGATTGACCAAGAGGATATATGTGTCGGAGGTGGAGGGAACGAGGAGAAGAGGGAGACCAAATTGGAGGTGGAAAGATGGAGTGAAAAAGATTTTGTGTGATCGGGGCCCGAACATGCAGGAGGGTGAAAGGAGGGCAAGAAATAGAGTGAATTGGAGCGATGTGGTATACCGGGGTTGACGTGCTGTCAGTGGATTGAATCAAGGCATGTGAAGCGTCTGGGGTAAACCATGGAAAGCTGTGTAGGTATGTATATTTGCGTGTGTGGACGTATGTATATACATGTGTATGGGGGGGGTTGGGCCATTTCTTTCGTCTGTTTCCTTGCGCTACCTCGCAAACGTGGGAGACAGCGACAAAGTATAAAAAAAAAAAAAAAAAAATTATACATATATATATATACATAAGTATATATACATATATATACATAAGTATATATATATATATATATATATATATATATATATATATATATATATATATATATATATATATATATATTTTTTTTTGCTGTCTCCCGCGTTTGCGAGGTAGCGCAAGGAAACAGACGAAAGAAATGGCCCAACCCACCCCCATACACATGCCTTGATTCAATCCACTGACAGCACGTCAACCCCGGTATACCACATCGCTCCAATTCACTCTATTCCTTGCCCTCCTTTCACCCTCCTGCATGTTCAGGCCCCGATCACACAAAATCTTTTTCACTCCATCTTTCCACCTCCAATTTGGTCTCCCTCTTCTCCTCGTTCCCTCCACCTCCGACACATATATCCTCTTGGTCAATCTTTCCTCACTCATTCTCTCCATGTGCCCAAACCATTTCAAAACACCCTCTTCTGCTCTCTCAACCACGCTCTTTTTATTTCAACACATCTCTCTTACCCTTATGTTACTTACTCGATCAAACCACCTCACACCACACATTGTCCTCAGACATCTCATTTCCAGCACATCCATCCTCCTGTTCACCAATCTATCCATAGCCCACGCCTCGCAACCATACAACGTTGTTGGAACCACTATTCCTTCAAACATACCCATTTTTGCTTTCCGAGATAATGTTCTCGACTTCCACACATTCTTCAAGGCTCCCAGAATTTTCGCCCCCTCCCCCATCCTATGATCCACTTCCGCTTCCATGGTTCCATCCGCTGCCAGATCCACTCCCAGATATCTAAAACACTTTACTTCCTCCAGTTTTTCTCCATTCAAACTCACCTCCCAATTGACTTGACCCTCAACCCTACTGTACCTAATAACTTTGCTCTTATTCACATTTACTCTTAACTTTCTTCTTTCTCACACTTTACCAAACTCAGTTACCAGCTTCTGCAGTTTCTCACATGAATCATATATATATATATATATATATATATATATATATATATATATATATATATATATATATATATATATATATATACACACATATATATATATACATAAGTATGTAAGTAGGAGAGATGGCCAGAGAGCGTTATTGCATTACGTGTTAATTGACAGGCGTGCGAAAGAGAGACTTTTGGATGTTAATATGCTGAGAGGTGCAACTGGAGGGATGTCTGATCATTATCTTGTGGAGGCTAAGGTGAAGATTTGTATGGGTTTTCAGAAAAGAAGAGTGAATGTTGGGGTGAAGAGGATGGTGAGAGTAAGTGAGCTTGGGAAGGAGACTTGTGTGAGGAAGTACCAGGAGAGACTGAGTACAGAATGGAAAAAGGTGAGAACAATGGAAGTAAGGGGAGTGGGGGAGGAATGGGATGTGTTTAGGGAATCAGTGTTGGATTGCACAAAAGATGCTTGTGGCATGAGAAGAGTGGAAGATGGGTTAATTAGAAAGGATAGTGAGTGGTGGGATGAAGAAGTAAGATTATTAGTAAAAGAAAAGAGAGAGGCATTTGGACGATTTTTGCAGGGAAAAAATGCAATTTAGTGGGAGATGTATAAAAGAAAGAGACAAGAGGTCAAGAGAAAGGTGCAAGAGGTGAAAAAGAGGGCAAATGAGAGTTGGGGTGAGAGAATATCATTAAATTTTAGGGAGAATAAAAAGATGTTCTAGAAGGAGGTAAATAAAGTGCGTAAGACAAGGGAGCAAATGGGAACTTCAGTGAAGGGCGCAGATGGGGAGGTGATAACAAGTAGTGGTGATGTGAGAAGGAGATGGAGTGAGTATTTTGAAGGTTTGTTGAATGTGTTTGATGATAGAGTGGCAGATATAGGGTGTTTTGGTCGAGGTGGTGTGCAAAGTGAGAGGGTTAGGGAAAATGATTTGGTAAACAGAGAAAAGGTAGTAAAAGCTTTGCGGAAGATGAAAGCTGGCAAGGCAGCAGGTTTGGATGGTATTGCAGTGGAATTTATTAAAAAAGGGGGTGACTGTATTATTGACTGGTTGGTAAGGTCATTTAATGTATGTATGACTTATGGTGAGGTGCCTGAGGATTGGCGGAATGCGTGCATAGTGCCATTGTACAAAGGCAAAGGGGATAAAAATGAGTGCTCAAATTACAGAGGTATAAGTTTGTTGAGTATTCCTGGTAAATTATATGAGAGGGTATTGATTGAGAGGGTGAAGGCTTGTACAGAGCATCAGATTGGGGAAGAGCAGTGTGGTTTCAGAAGTGGTAGAGGATGTGTGGATCAGGTGTTTGCTTTGAAGAATGTATGTGAGAAATACTTAGAAAAGCAAATGGATTTGTATGTAACATTTATGGATCTGGAGAAGGCATATGATAGAGTTGATAGAGATGCTTTGTGGAAGGTATTAAGAATATATGGTGTGGGAGACAAGTTGTTAAAAGTAGTGAAAAGTTTTTATTTAGGATGTAAGGCATGTGTACGTGTAGGAAGAGAGGAAAGTGATTGGTTCTCAGTGAATGTAGGTTTGCGGCAGGGGTGTGTGATGTCTCCATGGTTGTTTAATTTGTTTATGGATGGGGTTGTTAGGGAGGTGAATGCAAGAGTTTTGGAAAGAGGGGCAAGTATGAAGTCTGTTGTGGATTAGAGAGCTTGGGAAGTGAGTCAGTTGTTGTTCGCTGATGATACAGCGCTGGTGGCTGATTCATGTGAGAAACTGCAGAAGCTGGTGACTGAGTTTGGTAAAGTGTGTGAAAGAAGAAAGTTAAGAGTAAATGTGAATAAGAGCAAGGTTATTAGGTACAGTAGGGTTGAGGGTCAATTCAATTGGGAGGTGAGTTTGAATGGAGAAAAACTGGAGGAAGTGAAGTGTTTTAGATATCTGGGAGTGGATCTGGCAGCGGATGGAACCATGTTAGCGGAAGTGGATCATAGGGTGGGGGAGGGGGCGAAAATTCTGGGAGCCTTGAAGAATGTGTGGAAGTCGAGAACATTATCTCGGAAAGCAAAAATGGGTATGTTTGAAGGAATAGTGGTTCCAACAATGTTGTATGGTTGCGAGGCATGGACTATGGAATGAGTTGTGTGCAGGAGGATGGATGTGCTGGAAATGAGATGTTTGAGGACAATGTGTGGTGTGAGGTGGTTTGATCGAGTAAGTAACGTAAGGGTAAGAGAGATGTGTGGAAATAAAAAGAGCGTGGTTGAGAGAGCAGAAGAGGGTGTTTTGAAATGGTTTGGTCACATGGAGAGAATGAGTGAGGAAAGATTGACCAAGAGGATATATGTGTCGGAGGTGGAGGGAACGAGGAGAAGAGGGAGACCAAATTGGAGGTGGAAAGATGGAGTGAAAAAGATTTTGTGTGATCGGGGCCTGAACATGCAGGAGGGTGAAAGGAGGGCAAAGAATAGAGTGAATTGGAGCGATGTGGTATACCGGGGTTGACGTGCTGTCAGTGGATTGAATCAAGGCATGTGTATGGGGGTGAGTTAGGCCATTTCTTTCGTCTGTTTCCTTGCGCTACCTCGCAAACGCGGGAGACAGCAACAAAGCAAAAAAAAAAAAAAATATATATATTTATATATTGGGGATAGGGGAGAAGGAATACTTCCCATGCATTCCTCACGTGTCGTAGAAGGTGACTAAAGGGGATGGGAGCGGGGGGCCAAAAAGCCTCCCCTCCTTGTATTTTAACTTTCTAAAAGGGGAAACAGAAGAAGGAGTCACGCAAGGTGTGCTCATCCTCCTCGTAGGCTCAGATTAGGGTGTCTAAATGTGTGTGGATGTAACCAAGATGAGAAAAACGGAGAGATACGTAGTATGTTTGAGGAAAGGAACCTGGATGTTCTGGCTCTGAGTGAAACGAAGCTCAAGGGTAAAGGGGAAGAGTGGTTTGGGAATGTCTTGGGAGTAAAGTCAGGGGTTAGTGAGAGGACAAGAGCAAGGGAAGGAGTAGCACTACTCCTGAATCAGGATATGTGGGAGTATGTGATAGAGTGTAAGAAAGTAAATTCTAGATTGATATGGGTAAAACTGAAAGTTGATGGAGAGAGATGGGTGATTATTGGTGCATATGCACCTGGGCATGAGAAGAAAGATCATGAGAGGCAAGTGTTTTGGGAGGAGCTGAATGAGTGTGTTAGTGGTTTTGATGCACAAGACCGGGTTATAGTGATGGGTGATTTGAATGCAAAGATGAGTAATGTGGCAGTTGAGGGAATAATTTGTCTACATGGAGTGTTTAGTGTTGTAAATGGAAATGGTGAAGAGCTTGTAGATTTATGTGCTGAAAAATTACTGGTGATTGGGAATACCTGGTTTAAAAAGCGAGATATACATAAGTATATGTATGTAAGTAGGAGAGATGGCCAGAGAGCGTTATTGGATTACGTGTTAATTGATAGATGCACAAAAGAGAGACTTTTGGATGTTAATGTGCTGAGAGGTGCAACTGGAGGGATGTCTGATCATTATCTTGCGGAGGCGAAGGTGAAGATTTGTGGGGATTTTCTGAAAAGAAGAGAGAATGTTGGGGTGAAGAGAGTGGTGAGAGGAAGTGAGCTTGGGAAGGAGACTGAGTACAGAAAGGAAAAAGGAGATAAGGGGAGTGGGGGAAGAATGGGATGTATTTTGGGAAGCAGTGATGGCCCGCGGAAAAGATGCTTGTGGCATGAGAAGCGTGGGAGGTGGGTTGATTAGAAAAGGTAGTGAGTGGTGGGATGAAGAAGTAAGATTATTAGTGAAAGAGAAGAGAGAGGCATTTGGACGAATTTTCCAGGGAAAAAATGCAAATGACTGGGAGAGGTATAAAAGAAAGAGGCAGGAGGTGAAGAGAAAGGTGCAAGAGGTGAACAAGAGGGCAAATAAGAGTTGGGGTGAGAGAGTATCATTAAATTTCAGGGAGAATAAAAAGATGTTTTGGAAGGAGGTAAATGAAGTGCATTAGACAAGGGAACAAATGGGAACTTCAGTGAAGGGGGCTAATGTGGAGGTAATAACAAGTAGTGGTGATGTGAGGAGATGGAGTGAGTATTTTGAAGGTTTGTTGAATGTGCTTGATGATAGAGTGGCAGATATAGGGTGTTTTGGTCGAGGTGGTGTGCAAAGTGAGAGGGTTAGGGAAAATGATTTGGTAAATAGAGAAGAGGTAGTAAAAGCTTTACGGAAGATGAAAGCCGGCAAGGCAGCAGGTTTGGATGGTATTGCAGTGGAATTTATTAAAAAAGGGGGTGACTGTATTGTTGACTGGTTGGTAAGGTTATTTAATGTATGTATGACTCATGGTGAGGTGCCTGAGGATTGGCGGAATGCGTGCATAGTGCCATTGTACAAAGGCAAAGGGGATAAGAGTGAGTGCTCAAATTACAGAGGTATAAGTTTGTTGAGTATTCCTGGTAAATTATATGGGAGGGTATTGATTGAGAGGGTGAGGGCATGTACAGAGCATCAGATTGGGGAAGAACAGTGTGGTTTCAGAAGTAGTAGAGGATGTGTGGATCAGGTGTTTGGTTTGACGAATGTATATGAGAAATACTTAGAAAAACAAAGGGATTTGTATGTAGCATTTATGGATCTGGAGAAGGAATATAATATAGTTGATAGAGATGCTCTGTGGAAGGTTTTAAGAATATATGGTGTGGGAGGGAAGTTGTTAGAAGCAGTGAAAAGTTTTTATCGAGAATGTAAGGCATGTGTACGTGTAGGAAGAGAGGAAAGTGATTGGTTCTCAGTGAATGTAGGTTTGCGGCAGGGGTGTGTGATGTCTCCATTGTTGTTTAATTTGTTTATGGATGGGGTTGTTAGGGAGGTGAATGCAAGAGTTTTGGAAAGAGGGGCAAGTATGCAGTCTGTTGGGGATGAGAGAGCTTGGGAAGTGAGTCAGTTGTTGTTCACTTATGATACAGCGCTGGTGGCTGATTCATGTAAGAAACTGCAAAAGCTGGTGACTGAGTTTGGTAAGGTGTGTGAAAGAAGAAAGTTAAGAGTAAATGTGAATAAGAGCAAGGTTATTAGGTACAGTAGGGTTGAGGGTCAAGTCAATTGGGAGGTAAGTTTGAATGGAGAAAAATTGGAGGAAGTAAAGTGTTTTAGATATCTGGGAGTGGATCTGGCAGTGGATGGAGCCATGGAAGTGGAAGGGAATCATAGGGTGGGGGAGGAGGCGAAAATTCTGGGAGCGTTGAAGAATGTTTGGAAGTTGAGAACATTATCTTGTAAAGGAAAAATGGGTATGTTTGAAGGAATAGTGGTTCCAACAATGTTGTATGGTTGCGAGCTGTGGGCTATGGATAGAGTTTTGCACAGGAGGGTGGATATGCTGGAAATGAGATGTTTGAGGGCAATATGTGGTGTGAGGTGGTTTGATCGAGTAAGTAATGTAAGGGTAAGAGAGATGTGTGGAAATAAAAAGAGTGTGGTTGAGAGAGCAGAAGAGGGTGTTTTGAAATGGTTTGGTCACATGGAGGAATGAGTGAGGAAAGATTGACCAAGAGGATATATGTGTCAGAGGTGGAGGGAACGAGGAGAAGTGGGAGACCAAATTGGAGGTGGAAAGATGGAGTGAAAAAGATGTTGAGTGATCGGGGCCTGAACATGCAGGAGGGTGAAAGGCGTGCAAGGAATAGAGTGAATTGGAATGATGTGTTATACTGACGTGCTGTCAATGGATTGAACCAATGCTTGTGAAGTGTCTGGGGTAAACCATGGAAAGTTGTGTGGGGCCTGGATGTGGAGGGGGAGCTGTGGTTTCGGTGCATTATTACATGACAGCTAGAGACTGAGTGTGAACGAATGGGGCCTTTGGTGTCCTTTCCTAATTGTACCTCACACACATGAGGGGGGAGAGGGTTGTTATTCCATGTGTGGCGAGGTGGCGATGG
>NC_092224.1:44528979-44549818 GCF_036320965.1 Panulirus ornatus
AAAAAGATTTTCTCCTGTGATCATGCCTGAACATGCAGGAGGGTGAAAGGAGGGCAAGGAATAGAGTGAATGGATCGATGTGGATACTGGGGTGACATGCTTCAGTGGATTGAATCAGGGCATGTGAAAAGCGTCTGGGTAAACCATGGAAAGCTGTGTAGGTATGTATATTTCGTGTGTGAACGTGTATGTATATACAATGTGATGGGGTGGTTGGGCCATTTCTTTCGTCTGTTTCCTTACACTACATCGCAAACCGGAGAAGCGACAAAGCAAAATATATATATATATCTTCTCTTTCAAACATCGCCACATCCCCGCATTAGCGAGGTACTCAAGAAACAAGAGGACTGGGCCTTTTGAGGAATAACCCTCACCTGGCCCAATTCTCTGTTCCTTCTTTTGGAAAATTAAAAAAAAAACGAGAGAGGAGGATTTCCAGCCCCCGCTCCCTCCCCTTTTAGTCGCCTTCTACGACACGCAGGGAATACGTGGGAAGTATTCTTTCTCCCCTATCCCTAGGGAATATATATATATATATATATATATTTTTTTTTTTTGCTTTGTCGCTGTCTCCCGCGCCTGCGAGGTAGCGCAAGGAAACAGACGAAAGAAATGGCCCAACCCACCCCATATATATATATATATATATATATATATATATATATATATATATATATATATATATATATATATATACATATATATATATATATATATATATATATATATATATATATATATATATATATATATGCAGGGGCAAGTATGCACTCTGTTGTGGATGAGAGAGCTTGAGAAGTGAGTCAGGTTTTGTTCGCTGATGATACAGCGCGGGTGGCTGATTCATGTGAGAAACTGCAGAAGCTGGTGACTGAGTTTGGCAAAGTGTGTGAAAGAAGAAATTTGAGAGTAAATGTGAATAAGAGCAACATTATTGGGTACAGTAGGGTTGAGGGTCGTCAATTGGGAGGTAAGTTTGAATGGAGAAAGACTGGAGGAAGTAAAGTGTTTTAGATATCTGGGAGTGGATCTGGCAGCAGATGGAACCATGGAACCGGAAGTGAATCATAGGGTGGGGGAGGGGGTGAAAGTTCTGGGAGCCTTGAAGAATGTTTGGAAGTCGAGAACATTATCTCCAAAAGCAAAAATGAATATGTTTGAAGGAATAGTGGTTCCAACAATGTTGTATGGTTGCGAGGCGTAGGCTATGGATGGAGTTGTGCGCAGGATAGTTGATGTGTTGGAGATGAGATGTTTGAGGACAATATGTGGTGTGAGGTGGTTTGATCGAGTAAGTAATGTAAGGGTAGGAGAGATGTGTGGAAATAAAAAGAGTGTGGTTGAGAGAGCAGAAGAGGGTGTTTTGAAATGGTTTGGCCACATGGAGAGAATGAGTGAGGAAAGATTGACCAAGAGGATATATGTGTCAGAGGTGGAGGGAACAAGGAGAAGTGGGAGACCAAATTGGAGGTGGAAGGATGGAGTGAAAAAGATTTTGAGTGATTGGGGCCTGAATATGCAGGAGGGTGAAAGCCTTGCATGGAATAGAGTGAACTGGATCGATGTGGTATACCAGGGTCGACGTGCTGTCAATGGATTGAACCAGGGCTTGTGAAGCATCTGGGGTAAACCATGGAAAGTTCTGTGGGGCCTGGATGTGGAAAGGGAACTGTGGTTTCGATGCATTATTACATGACAGCTAGAGATTGAGTGTGAATGCATGGGGCCTTTGTTGTCTTTTCCTAGCGCTACCTCGCACACATGAGGGGGAGGGGGTTGTTATTCCATGTGTGGCGGGGTGGTGATGGGAATAAATAAAGGCAGACACAGTATGAATTATGTACATGTGTATATATGTATATGTCTGTGTGTGTATATATATGTGTACATTGAGATGTATAGGTATGTATATGTGTGTCTGTGGACATGTATGTATATACATGTATATGTGGGTGGGTTGGGCCATTCTTTCATCTGTTTCCTTGTGCTACCTCTCTTACGTGGGAGACAGCGACAAAGCAAAAATAAATAAATAGAAATAATATATATATCATTCATTTATTCATTTTATTTTGCTTTGTCACTGTCTCCCGCATTAATGAGATAGCACAAGGAAACAGATGAAAGAATGGCCCAACCCACCCACATACACATGTATATACATACATGTCCACACACTGCACTAGATTTGCCCTCTGCCAGTGGCCTGTTATGGGTGAGGCACTATATGCTAAGAAGCATCACTGGAATTCACTAGTTATTGAGACTCTATTGCCATGGAGTTCCAGTTAGGAATGGGCATTAGTGATATAGATAGATAGATACAAAACATAATAATGGCTAATGTTCAATTTTCAGTGTAAAATAGATGATAAAATATGGACTGTGGCAACTTATGTTATAATGAGCTGTGCTGGAACATCTAAAGAACTTTTGTAAATAATTTGAGGGAAAGCAATAGACTAAATATGTTTAAAAAAAATTTCTGTGTTATGTGAATATTTTTTAAACTGATGTTGAATCTATTTTCAAAAAAAAAAAAAAAAAGAATTTTGAAGGCTGGAAAGGTCAATCAATGAGACGTTTAAAGGTAAAGAACACACCATTGAAGGCTGCCATGAAGCTGTGATATTGCATGTAATGATTGGTGGAGGGGAGTTACAGAATGGTGGAATGAGGGTTTAAGAAAGCTGGCTGAGGAAAAAGTGAGTTTAAGAAATAAAAATCGTGATAATCTGATGGATTTTCACAAACAAAAGCATTAACTGATGAGCTGGTCATCTAGAATGTTCTTTTGCATGCAAAAAGTGTGACTTACATTTGTGATTTATATGTCTCTAGGAGTCTTAGAACTCTTTTCATTGGTTCTATTTTAAAAAAAATTCATATCACTGCTCTTTCAATCGACTTTCAACAAACTTTTTGTTAACTCCTCCAAAGCTGTCTTGGATTCCAACATGAGTCAGTAGACAATCCCCTAACAATTTTACCATATTTCATTCCTTCCCTATGCAATATCAACATGGTCTTCAACCATAGAGTTCAACAATATATATCTTGCCTTCTATTCTCATCCTCCATGGCAGTAAGTTGAGATTTGTGGGTGCAGTACTCCCTCCAATAGCGCTCCTCCTCATCTTCCAGCCGTGCCCTCTCTTCCTCATGTTTCTCCAAAACTTTCTGAGCAGCTTCTTGCTCTGCCTCCACTTCTGCTAATTCCTTGATCAGTCGCTCTTCCTCAAGCTGGAGCTGTAAATTGATAAGTTAGCAAATGATCACTCTTGGGCTAAAGAAATGATTCTGAAACATAAAAAGGAACCCTGAAAAAATTATAAACATCTCAAGTGAAGAACATCAAAGCAACATTTTTCCATTAATACTCAATATATTCCTAAGCATGATTAGAAAGTAAACATGGGGCATGAAAGAGGCCCCTACTTTCTTTGGGACTGACACTTAATATCCCAATAACAACATGTACATAATTCTACCACAGCATCACAGCACATAAGCTACAGTTTGTCACTTTCTCCTCTAAAGAAAATTTAGGTCAAAATGCCAAATATGTATGCATATAATAAAGTGAGTCAGTTGTTGTTCGCTGATGATACAGCGCTGGTGGCTGATTCATGTGAGAAACTGCAGAAGCTGGTGACTGAGTTTGGTAAAGTGTGTGAAAGAAGAAAGTTAAGAGTAAATGTGAATAAGAGCAAGGTTATTAGGTACAGTAGGGTTGAGGGTCAAGTCAATTGGGAGGTGAGTTTGAATGGAGAAAAACTGGAGGAAGTGAAGTGTTTTAGATATCTGGGAGTGGATCTGGCAGCGGATGGAACCATGGAAGCGGAAGTGGATCATAGGGTGGGGGAGGGGGCGAAAATTCTGGGAGCCTTGAAGAATGTGTGGAAGTCGAGAACATTATCTCGGAAAGCAAAAATGGGTATGTTTGAAGGAATAGTGGTTCCAACAATGTTGTATGGTTGCGAGGCGTGGGCTATGGATAGAGCTGTGCGCAGGAGGATGAATGTGCTGGAAATGAGATGTTTGAGGACAATGTGTGGTGTGAGGTGGTTTGATCGAGTAAGTAACGTAAGGGTAAGAGAGATGTGTGGAAATAAAAAGAGCGTGGTTGAGAGAGCAGAAGAGGGTGTTTTGAAATGGTTTGGGCACATGGAGAGAATGAGTGAGGAAAGATTGACCAAGAGGATATGTGTCGGAGGTGGAGGGAACGAGGAGAAGAGGGAGACCAAATTGGAAGTGGAAAGATGGAGTGAAAAAGATTTTGTGTGATCGGGGCCTGAACATGCAGGAGGGTGAAAGGAGGGCAAGGAATAGAGTGAATTAGAGTGATGTGGTATACCGGGGTTGACGTGCTGTCAGTGGATTGAATCAGGGCATGTGAAGCGTCTGGGGTAAACCATGGAAAGCTGTGTAGGTATGTATATTTGCGTGTGTGGACGTATGTATATACATGTGTATGGGGGTGGGTTGGGCCATTTCTTTTGTCTGTTTCCTTGTGCTACCTCGCAAACGCGGGAGACAGCGGCAAAAAAAAAAAAAAAAAAAAAAATGATCCTCTCCCTACTCTTGTTTCTTAAAACCCAATTTCAATTGTCTGACTTTTGTTGAATTTTTTCCTTCATTGGACTCAGTATCCTTTTGTTAAGGCTCATATGTTTGGAGGAACTGATGCTAAGAGCATTTCCTCTAATCAGGGTATTTTGCATGTGAAGGGCCCATGATATCCAGGTTTCTGCACAAGCTCTGGGTCTCTTATTCTTAACTGTTCATCCTTTTCACATATCTCTGTGCATGCTACAAAATAAAGATTCTTTATCATGTCCTCACATTGTCAGTCCAGTCTGCTGATGCTGGATGTGATCAAGGCAATATCTGTTGGCAGTTGCAGTTGCCTAGTCCTGTACTTGCTTTAAATATCAGAACTTGAATGACAAAAATTAGTATGACCCATGCACAAGGAAGACAATCAAAATCCTGAAGTGTTCAACGTCTTCAAAACATGTCCATCTGACATATTCCAGGACAAAGGGTAATGACTTCCATGTTGATTACTGCCCTGCCCCCATCTTACCCAAGTTCAGGAAGTACCTATGCTTCAGAAAGGGAAAGTAGACTTAGCAGTCCATATGTATGCCTTTCACCCCAAAACAATAGTTTTTACCAGGATGGTAAAGGCTATCATTTGATTCCCTCATGCTCTCAAGGGGGATGAACATCCCAGTTTAATTAGATGACTTCTCAGTCAAGATGTTGTTGGATGATAAAAGCAGAGCTCATCAAGACATGGTACTCTTGTTCCTCCAGGCATGAGGTCTTCCACCAAACATGGAACATGTCCCAATGTCATGTAAGCCTACAAAACATTTTTTTACAAGAGGATCACAGATACAGTTTTCTTTCAAGAGCCCCAAGATAACAATTCAAAAGGATTAAGGAAAAATTCAACTTTGCCAGTTATAGGGTTCCTTTATCACAGTCACATCTAAAGCAAATTAACCTTTCCATAATAGACATTTCCTAACCTCACTAAGCAACCCTTTACATCAAGTGCCACAAGTAATGATGAAACTATCCCAGTGACCGTCATCTTGGGTCAATTTACAATCCAATCAACCCCTAAATTACACACCTCCAGACCATCACATCTGGACAGGTGCCTTTCACAAAGGATGGGACTGTCACTTTTTGGAAGGGTTGTGTGAATTTAAGTCTTTGGGATACTAGGATTCTTCTCCTTCAAATAAAATTGTCAAACTATTTTGTCATAGATATCAACTCAGCAGTTGAAGACATTTCCAAGCAGGGAACAAAGCAATCTTATCAATGACACCATGAATAATGCAATAACCTTGGTCCTACAATGTCAGGCAAGTAACTCTGGATGTTTATAATAGATGGACAGATGGTCTTTAGATGGATATAATCACTCTCAATGTTTCACCTACAGAAGAACTCTTTATTACTAATCTCAGTGTTTCCCTCCATGTGTATGTCGCCAATCAGGGATGCACCCAAAAATGTGGGATGAGGAGGGTGTGAAATATGGATGATTTGATGTCCCCTGATACAAAGAAAGACATATAATGTGTTACTCTATTCAAACATTCTTCATTTCTCATATGAAGACATTACGTGGATATTAAGGTAAACAGGAATTCGTAAATCACACACATGCCAAAAATCCAAAATAAATGAACTGCAGTAGTGATTCCAATTAACAAAATCATTCTCAGAACACTTAATAATATAAATCTTGGGTGACTAATAGAATGACCAACCAGCTGATATCTAAAGTAAGTAACATGACATGTAACTGGAGACTGCCATTCAGTTGCTAAACTATGACACATCTTAGGTACAGGAAATTTGGTCCCAAGTGCCCCCTGAGTGTGCTGCTGTCTCCAATGAAAGACTTTCAAGCCCACACAGCAGAAACCCTCTCTGTCAACTGGAACCAGTGGAACATCTACTCTTTCCTGCCAATAAATCTATGTTCACAAATTCTTCAAATACAAGATCATAGCATTCTTTGACAGCAAAAACAGCTCTGGAGGGCACAGCCTTGATCCCCCCAACCCCACCCCACCCTTTGCTAACATTCAAATCCAATCCAAAATCCACTCAACCTACTATTGTACTAAATTATTGGATATAACAAGTTAAAACACAAAGTTCTAAGCATAACATGTCTAGAAGTTCCTCCTTTGTGTATCACTAAAATATGGGAACCTTACTGTTAAAAATCTCACTCAACATATGCAGCTGATATTAGTTTTGCAAGGTGCCTGTTGGCAACCCCAGCATAGCAAACATCAAGCCTTAACATCTTCAACTGGGCAGCAAGTGGCTAACACTTGTAGCTGACAGAAGACTTTCCGAAAATGTACAGAATCTCCCAAAATTTAGCACTTCAGTCAACATGAACTTTCATTGCTTTGCTTCTCTATTCCACAACTAGGGTAAGGCCACTACCAATTAATATAACATCAAGTAAATATGCACTTTAGGAACCCCTTTCAAATGGGAAAGAAACAGACCTTAATAGTCCCTTACTTTGGGCCATAAAACTACTAATCACAATGACTAACTAATCAATATCAGTCACTGCTTTCCAAAGACATTCAGTTGCAATCCCAGCTACTTCTGATTTGCCAAACTTCATCTTCTGGAAGGTTTCTATGGCCTCTCTTCTTACCATAGCATTTGCCGTAATTCTCCCACCGGACATGCTGCTTTATTTCAAACAAAACATGGCTCCCTCCTTGTCATCTAAAACACTCAGTAATCCTTAAAAATACTCACTCCATTTCTTCTTCATATGCTCTTTGCCTGTTACCACCTTCCTGTCCACTGTTTTCACCAAAGCTCCCATCTGCTGTCTTGATCTCATATTACTCACCCCCTTCTAAAAACTTATTTTCACTCTCCATAGGGTCACTCAGTACTCTCTAACCCCCATCTCTCATTTGCCATTTTTCTCCAGTTACAACAACCTTGACTCCTACTGCTTTCCCTTGTGCTCTGTCCAGTCACTTGCAGTCCTTCCATGCACATCCCATTACATATCCCTTTTTTCTCTCACTAGCAATTCAACTTCCTCACTCCACCCCTTGCCACCCTTTCTCACACTTCCACATTCTGCTCTCTTCATGCCATACACTTTATCCACACCTACTACATGGCCAACAAAAAGAAACCCTAAATTTGGGACTTAACTATCATCTACAACAAAATATAACAAGACTGAGAAAAACGCTGAACTGGAATTGTTATAAGGCTCCCTACTTTAACTAAATGAACAAAGAAAAGTCACATTTAGTCAAGATCCACAAAAACAACTGTATGCAGAAAGCATAAAAATGCCATTGTTTCAAATCTAGTAATCTTCTCACACCCTAACACAGAAGAACTGATGAGACTCATGCTTTGGTCATCACTAAATTCAAAGCAGTTACACAAAATCCAAATGGAAAATCTAAAGATAAGAGTTAACACTATAGCTGCAGGCCAGTTGGCACCTAACACCCATTATAAGAAAATATTCACCAAGCCATATTTTATGTAATGTTAAATCATACAAGACCAATTATTCAATCCATCCAATTATCTAAAAGTTGATTATTCCCTCATAAAAATTGACTAAATACATTAATAAGGTCACGTCACCACACATACCTGCCCCATTACTTTCTCAAATTCACCAAACTTCAGAGTACTCATCCTTAGGAACTACCCAGATTTCATAATGCAGAAAATGTTCCAACAGGTGAACCCATCAAGATTTTTCTACAAGATATGTACCAAAATCTTTTACAACCATCATTAAAGTTAACTCCCAAAGTTGAATTTGTACTGCAGAAGCTCCCTTCAGTAGAGTGGAAGGCAAGTTTTACATATAAGTAGGAGGCTTGACAATTTGCCTAACATTTGCTAACTTCCAAATGTGAGAAATAGAAAAAAAAAAAAGCTCTCCAAGATCTACCACCTGGACTTAAAACATACTGTTCATAAAGTCTCACCTACTGTATGTAAAATATTGTCAATAATGAAGAAATCTGAAAAACCTGCAAAAAGCCACAGTGGAGACACCTGCCCTGAAATTCACATGTATATTTGGCATGAACAATAAAAAGAATGACTGATACATAAATAGCATGTATAGGAAATCCAGTGAGCTAGGAATTTTTATAATTGCCAATAGCAAATGTCCCTCAAGATATTATCTTAGTTTCATAAACTCATATTTATGAAGAGCTAATACAAATTGCTCACACTGTACTTAATTCCACGAAAAAAAATCTTATTCTTTTTCCATACTTGTTCACCATTTCCCATGTTAGTAAGATCAGATGAAGAAAGGCCACATCTGCTTACATCCATTTCTAGCCGTAGAGTGTAATGCACTGAAACCACAGCCACCTACACCCAACCAGGCACCACAGACTTTCCATGGCTCACCCAAGAAATTTCACATGCCCTGGTTCAGTCTAATGACAGCACATCAACCCTTATATACCACATCATTTCAATTCACTCTCTCCTGTGCATGTCTTTCACCCTCCTGCATGGTCAAACCCTAATCACCCAAAATCTTTTTCACTTCATTCTTCCTTATCCAATTTGGTTTTCTTTTTCTCCTTTTTCCCTCCACACCTGACATATATCCTCCTTGACAACCTTTCCTCACTCAATCATTCAAAATGTCCAAACTAATTCAGCACACCCTCTTCAGCTCTCTCAACCAAACTCGTTTCATTACCATACCTCTCTCTTATCCTTTCATTACTTACTTGATCAAACCAACTCACACCACACACTGTCCAAAAACATTTAATTTCCGGCACATCCACACTCCTCCACACAGTCTCACCTATAGCCCATGCCTCACATCCATATAATATTATTGAGACAACTACACTTTCAAACATACCCATTTTTGCCCTACCAGATAATGATCTCTCTTTCCACATATTCTTCGGCACTCACTGAACCTTCATCCCCTAACTCACCCCATGACTCACTTATGCTCCCATGGTTCCTTTTGCTGCCATGTCCACTCCTAGGTATTAAAAACACTTAACTTCCCCCAATTTTTTTCATTCATACTCACAACTAAACTAACCTGTCCATCAATCCTGCAAAACCTAATAACTTTGCCTTTATTCACATCTACTCTCAACTTCCTCCTTTCACACACTCTTCCAAACTCATTCCCCAACTTCTGCAGTTTCTCACTCAAATATGATGCCTGTGCTGTATCATCAGCAAACAACAACTGACACTTTCCAGGCCCTTTCATCCCCTAGAGACTCCATTCTCACCCCTCTCTCCAAGACTTTGACATTTACCTTCCTCACCATCCCATCCATAAACAAATTAAACGACCATGGTAACATCATACACCTCTGCCGCAGACCAATCTTCAACTGTTTCCAGTAGCTTTCCTCCTGCACTGTATATTCTTAGACCTTTCTCAAGGCATCTCTATCAATCCTATCATATGCTTTTTCCAGATCCATTAATGCCATACACAATTCCATCTGTTTCTCTGAGTATTTCTTTAGCACATTCTTTAAGGAAAACAGTTGATCCATACATACTCTACCACTTCTGAAACCATAATGCTCCTCCCCAATCTGATGCTCTGTGTGTGCCATCATTCTGCCAATCACTACCCTCCCATCTAATCTACCAGGTAAACTCAACAAACTTGTACCTTTGTGGTTTGAACACTCACCTTTATCTCCCCTTCCCTTCAAACAATGGCACTATACATGCATTTTGCCAATCCTCAGGCATCTTCCTAACTAACCAGTCAACAACATAGTCAACCCCCTTTCTTGATAAATCCAACTATAATACCATCCACTACAGCTGCCTTGCCACATTTCATCTTATGTTTGGCTTTCACCACTTCTTCTCTCTTCATTTAAACACTCTCCATGACTCTCTCACTTCACATACCAACCCAACCCAAAAACCCAACATCTGCCATACTATCATCACACACAATCAATAGTCCTTCAAAATACTAACTCCATCTCCTCCTCACTTCATCACTATCTATTACCACTTCCTTTTTGCCCCCTTCAATAATGTTCCTATTTGTTTTGTTTTTTGTTTTTCACACACCATTAACCTCCTTCCATTACAGCTTATTCTCCCTAAAGTTTACTGATACTTGCATATCCCAACTCTCATTTGCCCTCTTTTTCAACCCCTACACCTTCCTCTTGACCTCCTGGCACTTTCTCTTAAACATCTCCCAATCATTTGCAATCCTCCCTGGAAGTACTGCCCAAATGCCTCTCTTTTCTCTTTCACTAGCATCTTTACTTCATCCCAACACTCACTACCCTTTCTGATATACCCACCTCACACCTTCTGCATGCCACATGCATCTCTTGCGCATGCTAGCACTGCCTCCCTAAATATCTGCCATTCCTTACCCAATCTCGTTGCTTCATTTACTCTCATCTTTTGCCATTCTACACTTAATCTATGCTAGTATTTCTTCATACAAGTCTCTTTCCCAAGCTCACTTACTCTTATCACTCTCTTCGTAATTATATTGTTTCCTCTTTTCAGAAAACTTCCAAAAATCTTTACCCTCACCTCTACAAGACAGCAATCAGACATCCCAACAGCTGTTCCTCACAGCAAATTTACATCCAAAAGTATCCTTTTTATGTAATCTATCAATTAAAATATAATTCAAAACTGCCTGCTGTTCATCTTTCCTACTCATGTGCATAAACTTGTGTGTGTACCTCTTCTAAACCAGGTATTCTCAATCATGAGGCTTTTATCACATGACTCTTCAAGCTGTTAACTATTTTTACTCTTAATACTGAATATCCACCCCCCCCCCCCAAACTATAGCCTCAACTTCCTCACTACCCATCACTGCATTCAAATCATCCCTCAGCAATACCTGATCTCTTGCATCAAAACTACTGAGACATTCACTCATCTCCTCCCAAAACACTTGCCTCTCCTGATCTTTCCTCTCATGGCCAGGTGCATGAGCACTAATAATTAACCATCTTTTGCCATCCACTTTCATTTTTATCAGCATATTCTAGAATTCACTTCCATTCACTCTATCACACATTCTCATAACTCCTGCTTCAGTAGCAGTGCTACTCCTTTCTTAGCTCTTGTCCTCTCACCAATCCCTGACTTTATTCCTAAGACATTTCTAAACCATTTTACCCTTGAGCTCTGTTTCACCCAAAGCCAGAACATTCAAGTTTCTTTCCTCAAACATACTATTTATCTCTGCTCTCTTCTCATCTCGGATACATCTACACACATTCAGTCACCCCAGTCTTCAAGGAGGATAAGCATTCCCTGCTTGTCTCCTTCTGATCCATATTTCAGAAACTGAAATACAATAAGTGAAGGATTTCCAGCCCCCAACTACCTACACAACTTTAGTCACCTTGTATGCCATGCAGGGAACATGGAGGTAGGATTCTTTCTACTCTACATTAGCAGCTGGCCATGATATGCTATGCCAAGCCACAATTTAGTTCCCTCATTTGAATTCCTAGCTGATATATGATTCCACTGAGTTATATAAATAAAGAGGGTCTGTGTTGCCATCCTGGAACCACCACCATCCACAAAATACACCCTCCAACACCAAAAGACAGAAAAATATACTATTTTTGATACAGTATTTTCCTGAATAAGATATGATATAGAGATATTTTGTATGGGAATTTTTTTTGGATAGGTTTTCTTTTAGAAAATACACAAATTATCAAAATAAAAAAAGTAAAACACAATCTATCTATATATATATGACACCTATTCAATTTGTGAACCCCCATCGAGGAAGTGGTGGCAGTAAAAGTCTCCACTTGTTCCTGTCCTTACATGCCTCCCTTGCATACAACATTCCATGCATTCTTTGACCATTTCTCTCCCTCCAATACTTTTCCACTCTATTTCTTCATATCACAGTGTGCTTCCCCTAACATCAACCCCTTTGTAAACTCCTTGTCTTGCACTCTTTCCACATGCCCAACCACCTCAAAATATCTATCCTTTCTACTACTCCACAATTCATTCCCTTTGCATTCCTTGGCATATCAAATCTATCACACTGCTCTTCTTTCTTTATTTCATCTTGCCACACCACGTGTTATTCTCAAATAGCTCATTTTCACAATCAGGATTTTTGACCTCTGTGACTCATTCTAAGTACATGTTTCAGCTGCATAGGTCAGGGTTGGGAGGAATATGCTGTCCATGAATCCATTCTTCATTTCCATACTTACACCTACACCCTTCATTATTTAATTAAGGGACTCAATGATTCCTCAACCCTGTCCTACTCTCTCCTTACCTGTACTTCTATATCACTAAACTTACCCAAGATGGCTCCTAAATACTTAAATTCTCTCACCTCTTCCAGTCTTTCTCCCCCCATATCTATAACACAATTTAGTACACTTTCTTCTTCCATTCATAGAGTTTTGCGGGTTCTGCAAAATCTATACTTTCACTATGTTTCTTTTCAAACACCATTAATTCATTCTTAATCACATTAACCTTCAATCACCTTCACCTACACACATCATAAAACACACATATAACCTCCTGCAACTCCCTTTAACTCTCAGCAAACAACACAGTATCATCTGCAAACAGGCCTGTCATTAGCCACTATACCTCATCACCACACTCCATTTCCACATCCCCCTTTCCCTAGTTTTGTTTTCACTTCTCTTTTCACTCCATCCATACATATGTCAAAAAGCCATGATGACATCACACAGCCCTGCCTCACATCCACATTTATAACGAAACTTTTGCTCACCTATCCATCCACTCTTACATATGCATTTACTACTCTATAGTAGGCTTTCACACCTTCCAACAGTTGTCCTCCTACCCCATGTATCCTTGAAACATCCTTGACTGTTACAATCTTTCTCCAGATCCATAAAAGCTACATACAGTTTCTTACTTCTTGCTAGTTACTTTTCCATGGTCCTTTTCACCACAAAAATCTGATCCACACATCCCTACCCTTCCTAATACATCATTGCTCCTCAATTATTCTGCATTCAGTCACTTTCAACTACTTTCCCTGATATGCTTCACAGACTTATTCCCTTATAATTGCTACATAAATCCTTAGTACCTTTTCCTGTGACAAGAACAATAGCTTTCATGCTATTGTTTCCGTGCTAAGTTACATATAAGATGCATCCACTCGATCACACTTTCTCCCCCATACTTCAACATTTCAGCCACAATCCCATACATTCCAGGTGCCTTTCTTACATTTAACCTTGTTATCTCCTTTTTTACCTCCCTTCTAGCTTTAAGCCCCTGCACTTGTATCCTTGTCCTTCAATCCTTCATCCCCCAGCATATAACTGTTGCCTTACCTTTTCCTACATTCATCAGTTCTTCAAGATGCTCTTTCCATCATTCTTTTGCCTCCTCCTTTTCATTCAGCAACTCCCCTATCTAACACTTCACATTATATTTCACTCATACATCGACCTCTTTGCTTTTTCACCTACCTCCATTACAATTTCTTATTTTCCCTAAACTTCTCACTCAACTTTCTTCTAAAACATTAATTCAATCTTTCTTTGTTTTCCTCTATCTACTTCTTAAACTTGTGCTTAAACATCTTAAACTCTTCCCTCCTCCTCTGCTGGACTTCCACTTTTGCATTTTGCATTCCCTTCAAGCAGGCTACCATATGACTTTTTCTTCTCTTCCACAGTATTTCCATCTCATCCATCCACTATGCATTTCCTTTTTTATTCTTATATCTCATGACCTTCTGTCCAACTTCTAATTTCAAAACCTTTAATAGTCCTTCCCTAAGCATTTTAAATGCCTCATTCACATATGACTGGATCTCTACATTTGATGTACTTCCATCTAAACTTTCATTCACCTTTCTTTCATACAAAAAACAACATATAAATACAACCTACAAAATACAGGAATCAAATGAACTCAGCCAACAAAGTTGAGGAAAATACACTAAAAGACATGATAAAGGCAAACATCACCTGTAACAAGAGAGAAGAATACCAAAGCTATTACCTAATCATAAATAATGATCCAATAGCCCTCTTGTAGAAATCAATAAAGCTTATAAAATCAAACAATACAAACAATACAAACAAATAATATGAAACATATTTGGTTAAGAGAGAAGAGGTAGTGAAAGACTTACAGAAGATGAAAGCCAGCAAGGCAGCGGGTTTGGATGGTATTGCACTGGAATTTATTAAGAAAGGGGGTGACTCTTGTTGATTGCTTGGTAAGGATATTCAACATATGTATGGATTGTAGTGAAGTGCATGAGGATTGGCGAAATGCATGCATAGTGCCATTGTAGAAAGGCAAAGAGGATAAAGGTGAGTGTTCAAACTACAGAGGCATAAGTTTCTTGAGTATTCCTGGGAAATCATATGGGAGGGTATTGATTGAGAAGGTGAAGGCATGTACAGAGCATCAGATTGGAGAAGAGGAGTGTGGTTTCGGAAGTGGTAGGGGATGTGTGGATCAGGTTTATGCTTTTGAGGAATATGTGTGACAAATACTTAAAAAACAGATGGATTTGTATATGGATCTGGAGAAGGCATATGGAAGGGTTGATAGAGATGTTTGGTGGGAGGTCTTAAGAGTACATGGTGTAGAGGGTAAGTTGCCAGAAGCAGTGAAAAGTTTTTACCAAGGCTGTAAGGCAAGCGTACAAGTGGGAAGTGAGGAGAGTGATTGGTTCTCAGCGAATGTCAGTCTGCTGTAGGGGTGTGTGATGTCCCCATGGTGTCCAATTTCTTTATGGATGGGGTGGTTACAGAGGTAAATGCAAAAGTTTTGGAGAAAGGGGTGAGTATGCAGTCCATTGAGGATGAGAGGGCCTGGGAAGTGAGTCAGTTGTTGTTCGCTGATGATACTGCTCTGGTGGCTAATTCCAGTGTGAAAATGCAGAAGTTGGTGACTGAGTTTGTGAAAGAAGAAAGCTGAGAGTAAATGTGAAAAAGAGCAAGATTAGTAAGTTCAGTAGGGTTGAGGGACAAGTTAATTGGGAGGTAAGTTTGAATGGAGAAAACTGGAGAAAGTGAAGTGTTTTAGATATCTGGGAGTGGATTTGGCAGCAGATGGATCTATGGAAGCGGAAGTGAGTCACAGGGTGGGGGAGAGGTCGAAGCTTCTGGGAGTGTTGAAGAATGTGTGGAATGCAAGAACATTATCTCGGAGAGCAAAAATAGGTATGTTTGAAGAAATAGTGAATCTAACAATGCTATATGGTTGCGAGGCATGAGCTATAGATAGGGTTGTGTGGAGGAAGGTGGATGTGTTGGAAATGAAATGTTTGAGGAGAATATGTGGTGTGAGATGGTTTGATCGAGCAAGTAATGAAAGGGTAAGAGAGATGTGTGGTAATAAAAAGAATGTGGTTGAGAGAGCAGAAAAGGGGGTGTTGAAATGGTTTGGTCACATGGACAAAATGAGTGAGGAAAGACTGACAAAGAGGATATGTGTCAGAAGCAGAGGGAATGAGAAGGAGTGGAAGACCAAATTGGAGGTGGAAGGAAGGAGTGAAAAAGATTTTGAGTGATCAGGGCCTGAACATACAGGAGGGAAAACGCATGCAAGGAATAGAGCGAATTGGAATGATGTGGTATACCAGGGTCGACATGCTATCAATGGATTGAACAAGGGCATGTGAAGTGTCTTGGGTAAACCATGGAAAGTTTTGTGGGACCTGAATGTGGAAAGGGAACTATGGTTTCAATGCATTACACATGACAGCTAGAGACTGAGTGTGAACGAAAGTGGCCTTTGTTGTCATTTCCTAGCACTACCTCACACACGTGCAGGGGGAGGGGGGGTGCCATTTCATGTGTGGTGGGGTGGCAAAGGGAATGGATGAAGGAAGCAAGTATGAATATGTACATGTATATATATATATATATATATGTCTGTGTATGTATATGTATGTATAGGTGTGTATGTGTGTGTGTGTGTGTGTGTGTGTGTGTGTGTGTGTGTGTGTGTGTATAAACATGTGTATGTGGGTGGGTTATGCCATTCTTTTGTCTGTTTCCTTGCCATCCTCGCTAACACAGGAGACAGTGACAAAGCGTAAGAAAAATAAATATACATCTTATCTATCTAATCATATTTATCCATACTTGCTGCCTTCATCCAATCCCATCAACACCCCGCCACACATGAAATAGCATCCCCCCCCTTCAACTAGGTAGTACTAAGAAAAAAAAAGGCCACAGACATTCACATTCAGTCTCTAGCTGTCGTGTGTAATGCACCGAAACCAAAGCTTCCTTTCCACATCCAGGCCCCACAGACCTTTCCATGGTTTACCTCAGACACTTCATATGCCCTGGTTCAATCCACTGACAGCATGTCAACCCCAGTATACCAGTATACCACATCATTCCTATTCACTCTATTCCTTGCACACCTTTCACCCTCCTGTATGTTCAGGCCCCGATCACTCAAAATCTTTTTCACCACATCCTTCCACCTTCAATTTGGTCTCCCACTTCTCCCTCTTCCCTTCACCTCTGACACATATAACCTCTTTGTCAATCTATCCTCACTCATTCTCTCCATGAGCCAAAACCACTTCAACATTCCCTCTTCTGCTCTCTCAACCACACTCTTTACATTACCACACATCTCTCTTACTCTTTCATTACTCGATCAAACTACCTCACACCATATACTGTAATCAAACATTTCATTTCCAACAAATCCACCCTCCTCCACACAACCCTATCTATAGCACATGCCTCTCAACCATATAACATTCTTGGAACCACTATTCCGTCAAACATACTCATTTTTGCTCTCTGAGATAATGCTTTTGCCTTCCACACATTCTTCAATGCTCCCAGAACCTATGCTCCCTCCCCCACCCTGTGACTCACTTCCACTTCCATGGTTCCATCTGCTGCCAAGTCCTCTCCCAGATATCTAAAGCACTTCACTTCCTCCAGTTTTTCTCCATTCAAACTTACCTCCTGATTAACTTGTCCTTCAACCTTACTGAACCTAATGGCCTTGCTCTTATTCACACTTACTCTCAACTTTCTTCTTTCACATACTTTATCAAACTCAGTCACAAACTTCTGCAATTTCTCACCCGAATCAGCCACCAGTGCTGTATCGCTAGCGAACAACAAATGACTTACTTCCCAAGCCCTCTCATCCACAGCAGACTGCATTCTCACCCCTCTCCTCAAAACTCTTGCATTCACCTCCCTAACCACCCATCCATAAACAAATTAAGCAACCATAGAGACACCACGCACCCCTGCCACAAACCAACATTCACTGGGAACCAATCACTCACCTCTCTTCCGACTTGTACACATGCCTTACATCCTTGGTAAAAACTTTTCACTGCTTGTAGCAACTTACCTCCCACCATATACCCTTAAAACCTTTCACAAAGCATCTCAAAACTCTTGCATTTACCTCCCGAACCACCCACCCATAAACAAATTAAGCAACCATAGAGACATCACGCACCCCTGCCACAAACCAACATTCACTGGGAACCAATCACTCACCCCTCTTCCTACTTGTACACATGCCTTACATCCTTTTTTAAAAACTTTTCACTGCTTGTAGCAACTTACCTCCCACACCATGTACTCTTAAAACCTTTCACAAAGCATCTCTATCCACCGTATCATATGCCTTCTCCACATCCATAAATGCTACATAAAAATCCATCTGTATTTTTCTCATACATTCTTGAAAACAAACACCTGATCCACACATCCTCTACCACCTCTGAAACCACACTGCTCTTCCCTAATCTGATGCTCTGTACATGCCTTTACCCTCTCAATCAATACCATAACATAATATTCACCAGGAATACTAAACAAACTTATGCCCCTGTAATTTGAACACTCACATTTATCCTCTTTCCCTTTCTACAATGGCACTATGCATGCATTCCGCCAATCCTCAGGCACTTCACCATGACCCATACATACAGTGAATATCCTTACCAACTAATGAACAACACAGTCACCCCCTTTTTTTGACAATTCCACAGCAAAGACCATCCAAACCCACCACCTTGTCAGCTTTCATCTTCTGCAAAGCTTTCACTACCTCTTCTCTGTACGCTAAACCATTCTCCCTGACCCTCTCACTTCTCACACCACTGCTTGCTTGAATCCATCCCATTCCTTCCCCAATCCCTTTATGTCATTTGCTCTCACCTTTTCCCATTTTGCACTCAATCTCTCCTGGTACTTCCTCACACAAGTCTCCTTTCCAAGCTCACTTACTCACACAACTCTCTTCCCCTAACATTCTCTCTTCTTTTTCTGAAAACCTCTACAAATCTTCACCTTCGCCTACAAAAGGTAGTGATCAGTAATCCCTCCACCTGCCCCTCTCAGTACATCAACATCCAAAACTCTCTCTTTTACACACCTATCAATAACACCCTCTGGCCATATCTCCTATTCATATACATATATCTATTCATATCTCTCTTTTTAAACCAGGTATTCCCAATCACCAGTCCTTTTTCAGCACATAACTCTACAAGATCCTCACCATTTCCATTTACAACACTGAACACCCCATGTACACAAATTATACCCTCAACTGCCATATTACTCAACTTTGCATTTAAATCACCCATCACTATAACCCAGTCTCGTGCATGAAAGCTACTGACACACTCACTCGGCTACTTTCAAAACACTTGCCTCTCATGATCTTTCTTCTCATGACCAGGTGCATAGGCACCAATAATCACCCATCTCTCCATCCACTTTCAGTTTTATCCATATCAATCTAGTCTACTTTACAACACTCTATCACATATTCCCACAACTCCTGCTTCAGGAGTGCTACTCCATCCTTTGCTTTTGTCCTCTCACTAACCCCTGATTTTACTCCCAAGACATTCCCAAACCACTCTTTCCATTTACCCTTGAGCTTCATTTGAATCTGAGCTAGAATATCCAGATTCCTCTCCTCATACTACCTATCTCTCCTTTTTTCTCATCTTGGTTACATCCACATACATTCAGACACCCCAATCAGAGCCTTCAAGGAGGATGAGCACTCCCCGTGTGACCCCTTCTTCTATTTCCCCTTTTAGAAACTTAAATTCAAGGAGGGGTTTTCCAGCCCGCCATTTCCACCCCCTTTAGCCGCCTTCTACAACACAAGGAGAATATGAGGGATGTATTCCTTCTCCCTTATATATATAATTCATTATACTTTATCCCATGCTAGAAACCCTACCCTCCTTGTACTTAAACTTTCTAAAAGGAAAAACAGGAGTCACACAGTGAGTGCTAGTCCTACTCGAAAGCTCAGATTGGGGTGTCTAAATGCATGAGGATGTAACCAAGATGAGAAAAAGGAGAGATAGATAGTATGTTTAAGGAAAGGAACCTGGATGTTTTGGCTCTGAGTGAAATGAAACTCAAGGTAAACGAGAAGAGTGGCTGAGGAATGTTTTGGAATAAAGTCAGGGGTTAGTGAGAGGACAACTCCTAAAACAGGAGTTGTGGGAGTATGTGATAGAGTGTAAAAAAGTAAACTCTAGATTGATATAAGTTAAAACTGAAAGTGGATGGAGAGAGATGGGTGATTATTGGTTCCTATGCACCTGGATATGAGAAGAAAGATCATGAGAGGGAAGTGTTTTGGGAGCAGCTGAGCGAGTGTGTTAGCAGTTTTGATGCACAAGACTGAGTTATAGTGATAGGTGATTGGAGTGCAAAGGTGAGTAATGTGGCAGTTGAGGGAACAACTAGTGTACATGGGGTGTTCAGTGTTGTAAATGGAAATGGTGAAGAGCTTATAGATTTGTGTGCTAAAAAAGGACTGGAGAATGGGAAAACCTGGTTTAAAAAGAGAGATAAACATAAGTATACATAAGTATAAAAAAGAGAGATAAACATAAGTATACATATGTAAGTAGGAGAGATGGCCAGAGAGCATTATTGGATTACGTGTTAACTGGTGGGTGCGTGAAAGAGACTCTTGGATGTTGATGTGTAAATAAATAGATGAATATATCTATTTTATTTATTCATCATACTCTGGCACTGTCTCCGGCGTTAGAAAGGCAGCACAAGGAAACAGGTGAAAGAATGGCCCAACCCACCCACATACACATGTATATACATACACATCCGCACAGGCACATACACAGACCTATACATTTCAAAGTATACATATATATACATACAGACATATACATATATACACATGTACATAATTCATACTCTCTGCCTTTATTCATTCCGGTCGCCAC
>NC_092224.1:44549918-44559028 GCF_036320965.1 Panulirus ornatus
ATACTATACATGTCAACTTTATACATATATATATACACACACAGACATATACATATATACACATGTACATAATTCATTCTGTCTGCCCTTGTTCATTCCCGTCATCACCCTGCCACACATGAAATGACATCCGCCTCCCCCATAAGAACGCAAGGTAGCGCTAGGAAAAGATAACAAAGGCCACATTCGTTTACACTCAGTCTCTAGCTGTCATGTATAATGCACCGAAACCACAGTTCCCTTTCCATATCCAGGCCAAACAAAACATTCCATGGTTTACCCCAGACGCTTCCCATGCTTCGTTCAATCCATTGACAGCATGTCAACCCTAGTATATCACCTCCAATTTGGTCTCCCACTTCTCCTCGTTCGCTCCACCTCTGACACACATATCCTCTTGGTCAATCTTTCCTCACTCATTCTCTCCATGTGACCAAATTATTTCAAAAACACTCTCTTCTACTCTCTCAACGACACTCTTTTTATTACCACATATCTCTCTTACCCTTTCACTACTTACCTGATCAAACCACCTCACACATCATGTCCTCAAACGTCTCATTTCCAGCACATCCATCCTCCTCGGCACAACTCTATCTGTAGCCTACGCCTCACAACCATATAACATTGTTGGAACCACTCTTCCATCAAACATACCCATTTTTGCTCTCCAAGATAACGTTCTCGACTTCCTCACATTTTTCAACGCTCCCAACACTTTCGACCACTCCCCCACCCTACGATTCACTTCTGCTTCCATGGTTCCATCCGCTGCCAAATCTACTCCCATATATCTAAGACACTTCACTTCCTCCATTTTTCTCCATTCAAGCTTACCTCCCAACTGACTTATCCCACAACCCTACTGTACCGAATAACCTTGCTCTTATTCACAATTACTTCCAGCTTTCTTCTCTCACACACTTTACCAAACTCAGTCACCAGCTTCTGCAGTTTCTCACCCGAATCAGTCACCAGCGCTGTATCATCATCGAACAACAACTAACTCACTTCCCAAGCTCTCTCATCCACAACAGACTGCACACTTGCCCCTCTTTCCAAAACTCTTGCATTCACCTCCCTAACAACCCCATCCATAAACAAACTAAACAACCATGGAGACATCATGCACCCCTGCCACAAACCTACATCCACTGAGAACCAAATCACTTTCCTCTCTTCCTACACGACACATGCCTTACATCCTCGATAAAAACTTTTCACTGCTTTTAACAACTTGCCTACCACACCATAAATTCATAATACCTTCCACAGAGTATCTCTATCAAGTCTATCATATGCCTTCTCCAGATCCATAAATGCTACATACAAATCCATTTGCTTTTCTAAGTATTTCTCACATATATTCTTCAAAGCAAACACCTGATCCACACATCCTCTACCACTTCTGAAACTACACTGCTCTTCCCCAACCTCATGCTCTGTACATGCCTTCACCCGCTCAATCAATAACCTCCCATATAATTTCCCAAGAATACTCAACAAACTTATACGTCTGTAATTTGAACACTCACCTTTATCCCCTTTCCCTTTGTATAATAGCACTATGCATACATTCTGCCTATCCTCAGGCACTTCACCATGAGCCAGCCATACATACATTGAATATCCTCACAAACCAGTCACCCCCTTTTTTTAATAATTTCCACTGCAATACCATCCAAACCCGCTGCCTTGCCGGCTTTTATCTTTTGCAAAGCTTTCAGTACCTCTTCTCTGTTTACTAAACCATTCTCTCTAACCCTCTCACTTCGCACACCACCTAGACCAAAACACTCTATATCTGCTACTCTATCATCAAACACATTCAACAAACCTTCAAAATACTCACTCCATCTCCTTCTCACATCACCACTACTTGTTATCACCTCCCCATTAGCCCCCTTCACTAATGTTCCCATTGTTCCCTTGTCTTACGCACTTTATTTACCTCCTTCCAAAACATCTTTTTATTCTCCCTGAAATTTAATGATACTCTCTTACCCTAACTCTCATTTGCCCTCTTTTTCACCTCTTGCATGTTTCTCTTGACGTCCTTCCTCATTCTTTTATACTATCCCAGTCATTTGCACATTTTCCCTGTAAAAATTGTACATATGCCCCTCTCTTCTCTTTCACTGATAATCTTACTTCTTCATCCCACCACTCACTACCCTTTCTAATCTGTCCACCTCCCATGATTCTCATGCCAAAAGCATCTTTTGCGCAAGCCATCACTGCTTCCCTAAATGCATCCCTTTCCTTCCCACTCCCCTTATGCCCTTTGTTTTCACCTTTTTCCATTATGCACTCAGTTTCTACTGGTACTTCCTCACACAATACTCCTTCACAAGCTCACTCACTCTCACCACAACTCTCTTCAACCCAACATTCTCTCTTCTTTTTCACTCAATCCTTCCACCTCCAGTTTGGCCTCCCGCTTCTCCTCCTTCACCTCTGACACATACATCCACTATGTCAATCTTTCCTCACTCATTCTCTCCATGTGACCAAACCATTTCAATAGACCCTCTTCTGCTCTCTCAACCACACTCTACTTATTACCACACATCTCTCTTACCCTTTCATTACTTACTCGATTAAACCATCTCACACCATATATTGTCTCAAACATTACATTAACACCACATCCAGACTCCTATGCACAATCCTACCTATAGCCTACACCTTGCAACAATATAACATAGTTGGAACCTCTATTCCTTCAAACATGCCCATTTTTGCTTTCCAAGATAGTGTTCTTCCCTTCCACTCATTTCTCAATGCTCCCAGAACTTTCACCCCGTCCCCCACACTGTGATTTACTTTCGCTACCATGGTTCCATCCGCTGTCAAAACCAGTCCAAGATATCCAAAACACTTCACTTCCTCCAGTTTTTCTCCATATAGTTTTCCTCCATAGATAAATATAAATAAATAAATAAATAAATATACATATTTATTAATACATACATTAAATAACCTTACCAACCAGTCAACAATACAGTCCCCCCCCCCCCTTTTTTAATAAATTCCACCACAATACCATCCAAACCTGCTGCCTTTCCGGCTTTCATCTTCCGCAAAGCTTTTACTACCTCTTCTCTGTTTACCAAATCATTTTCCCCAACCCTCTCATTTTGCACACCACCTCGACCAAGACACCCTATATCTGCCACTCTATCATCAAACACATTCAACAAACCTTCAAAATACTCACTCCATCTCCTTTTCACATCACCACTACTTGTTATCACCTCCCCATTAGCCCCCTTCACTGAAGTTCCCATTTGCTCCCTTGTCTTACGCACTTTATTTACCTCCTTCCAGAACATCTTTTTATTCTCCCTAAAATTTAATGATACTCTCTCACCCCAACTCTCATTTGCCCTCTTTTTCACCTCTTGCACCTTTCTCTTGACCTCCTGTCTCTTCCTTTTATACATCTCCCACTCAATTGCATTTTTTCCCTGCAAAAATTGTCCAAATGTCTCTATCTTCTCTTTCACTAATAATCTTACCTCTTCATCCCACGACTCACTACCCTTTCTAATCAACCCAACTCCCACGCTTCTCATGCAACAAGCATCTTTTGCGCAATCCATCACTGATTCCCTAAATACATCCCATTCCTCCCCCACTCCCCTTACTTCCATTGTTCTCACCTTTTTCCATTCTGTACTCAGTCTCTCCTGGTACTTCCTCACACAAGTCTCCTTCCCAAGATCACTCACTCTCACCACCCTCTTCACCCCAACATTCACTCTTCTTTTCTGAAAACCCATACAAATCTTCACCTTAGCCTCCACAAGATAATGATCAGACAATCCTCCAGTTGCACCTCTCAGCACATTAACATCCAAAAGTCTCTCTTTCGCACGCCTGTCAATTAACACGTAATCCAATAACGCTCTCTGGCCATCTCTCCTACTTACATACGTATACTTATGTATATCTCACTTTTTAAACCAGGTATTCCCAATCACCAGTCCTTTTTCAGCACATAAATCTACAAGCTCTTCACCATTGCCATTTACAACACTGAACACCCCATGTATACCAATTATTCCCTCAACTGCCATTTTACTCACCTTTGCATTCAAATCACCCATCACTATAACCCGGTCGCATGCATCAAAACCACTAACACACTCATTCAGCTACTCCCAAAACACTTGCCTCTCATGATCTTTCTTCTCATGCCCAGGTGCATATGCACCAATAATCACCCATTTATTTAATGTATGTATGTATGTATGTATGTATGTCTGTATGACTCATGGTGAGGTGCCTGAGGATTGGAGGAATGCGTGCATAGTGCCATTGTACAAAGGCAAAGGGGATAAGAGTGAGTGCTCAAATTACAGAGGTATAAGTTTGTTGAGTATTTCTGGTAAATCATATGGGAGGGTATTGATTGAGAGGGTGAAGGCATGTACAGAGCATCAGATTGGGGAAGAGCAGTGTGGTTTCAGAAGTGGTAGAGGATGTGTGGATCAGGTGTTTGCTTTGAAGAATGTATGTGAGAAATACTTAGAAAAGCAAATGGATTTGTATGTAGCATTTATGGATCTGGAGAAGGCATATGATAGAGTTAATAGAGATGCTCTGTGGAAGGTATTAAGAATATATGGTGTGGGTGGCAAGTTGTTAGAAGCAGTGAAAAGTTTTTATCGAGGATGTAAGGCATGTGTACGTGTAGGAAGAGAGGAAAGTGATTGGTTCTCAGTGAATGTAGGTTTGCGGCAGGGGTGTGTGATGTCTCCATGGTTGTTTATTTTGTTTATTGATGAGGTTGTTAGGGAGGTGAATGCAAGAGTTTTGGAAAGAGGGGCAAAAATGAAGTCTGTTGTGGATGAGAGAGCTTGGGAAGTGAGTTAGTTGTTGTTCGCTGATGATACAGTACTGGTGGCTGATTCATGTGAGAAACTGCAGAAGCTGGTGACTGAGTTTGGTAAAGTGTGTGAAAGAAGAAAGTTAAGAGTAAATGTGAATAAGAGCAAGGTTATTAGGTACAGTAGGGTTGAGGGTCAAGTCAATTGGGAGGTAAGTTTGAATGGAGAAAAACTGGAGGAAGTAAAGTGTTTTAGATATCTGGGAGTGGATCTGGCAGCGGAGGGAACCATGGAAGCGGAAGTGAATCATAGGGTGGGGGACGGGGCAAAAATCCTGGGAGCCTTGAAGAATGTGTGGAAGTCGTGAACATTATCTCGGAAAGCAAAAATGGGTATGTTTGGAGGAATAGTGGTTCCAATAATGTTGTATGGTTGCGAGGCGTGGGCTGTGGATAGAATTGTGCGCAGGAGGGTGGATGTGCTGGAAATGAGATGTTTGAGGACAATGTGTGGTGTGAGGTGGTTTGATTGAGTAAGTAATGTAAGGGTAAGAGAGATGTGTGGAAATAAAAAGAGCGTGGTTGAGAGAGCAGAAGAGGGTGTTTTGAAATGGTTTGGGCACATGGAGAGATTGAGTGAGGAAAGATTGACCAAGAGGATATATGTTTCGGAGGTGGAGGGAACGAGGAGAAGTGTGAGACCAAATTGGAGGTGGAAAGATGGAGTGAAAAAGATTTTGTGTGATCGGGGCCTGAACATGCAGGAGGGTGAAAGGCAGGCAAGGAATAGAGTGAATTGGATCGATGTGGTATACCGGGGTTGATGGGCTGTCAGTGGATTGAATCAGGGCATGTGAAGCGTCTGGGGTAAACCATGGAAAGCTGTGTGGAGCCTGGATGTGGAAAGGGAGCTGTGGTTTCGGGCATTATTGCATGACAGCTAGGGACTGAGTGTGAACGAATGAGGCCTTTGTTGTCTTTTCCTAGCGCTACCCCGCACACATGAGGGGGAGGGAGATGATATTCCATGTGTGGCGAGGTAGCGATGGGAATGAATAAAGGCAGACAGTGTGAATTGTGTGCATGGGTATATATGTATGTGTCTGTGTGTGTAATATATATGTGTACATTGAGATGTATAGGCATGTATATTTGCGTGTGTGGACGTGTGTGTATATACATGTGTATGGGGGTGAGTTGGGCCATTTCTTTCATCTGTTTCCTTGCGCTACCTCGCAAACGCGGGAGACAGCGACAAAGGAAAATAAATAAATAAATAATTCATTCATCTATTATACTTTGCCGCTGTCTCCCGCGTTAGCAAGGTAGGGCAAGAAAACACAAGAAAGAATGGCCCAACCCACCCACATACACATGTATATACATACATGTCCACACACGCACATATATTACCTATACATCTCAACGTATACATATATATACACACACAGACATATACATATATACACATGTATATAATTCATACTGTCAGCACGTATTCATTCCCATCGCCACCCCACCACACATAAAATAGCAACCCCCTCCCACGCATGTGCATGAGGTAGCACTAGGAAAAAACAAAGCCCACATTCGTTCACACTCAGTTTCCAGCTGTCATGTATAATGCACCAAAACAACAGCTCCCTTTCCACATCCACGCCCCACAGAACTTTCTATGGTTTACCCAAGACGCTTCACATGCCATGGTTCAATCCACTGACAGCACGTTGACCCCAGTATACCACATCATTCCAATTCACTCTATTCCTTGCACGCCTTTCACCCTCCTGCATGTTTAGGCCCCGATCACTCAAAATCTTTCTCACTCCATCTTTCCACCTCCAATTTGGTCTCCCACTTATCATTCCCTCCACCTCTGACACATATATCCTCTATGTCAATCTTTCCCCACTCATTCTCTCCATGTGACCAAACTATTTCAAAACACCCTCTTCTGCTCTCTCAACCACACTCTTTATTACCACACATCTATTACCCGTTAATTACTTACTTGACCAACCCACTTCACACGTCATATTGTCCTCAAACATTTCATTTCCAGCACATCCCCCGTCCTCCACACAACTCTATAGCTCACGCCTCGCAATCATATAACATTGTTAGAACCACTATATATATATATATATATATATATATATATATATATATATATATATATATATATATATATACTATTCGCCATTTTTAGCATTAGCAAAGTAGCTTTAAGAACAGAGGACTGAGCCTTAAAGGAATTATCCTCACTTGGGCCCCTTCTCTATTAATTCATTTGGAGAATTAAAAAACGAGACGGAATGATTTCCAGCCCCGCGCCCCCTCCCCATTTAGTCGCCTATCATGACACGCAGGGAATACATGGGAAGTATTCTTTCTCCCCTATCCCCAGAGATGATATATACATACACACACACACAGACACACACACACACACACATATATATATCTTTCTTTCTTCTTTCATACTATTCGCCATTTCCCGCATTAGCGAGGTAGCGTTGAGAACAGAGGACTGGGCCCTTGAGGGAATATCCTCACCTGGGCCCCTTCTCTGTTCCCTCTTTTGGAAAATTAAAAAAAAAAGTGAGAGGGGAGGATTTCCAGCCCCCCGCTCCCTCCCCTTTTAGTCGCCTTCTACGACACGCAGGGAATACGTGGGAAGTATTCTTTCTCCCCTATCCCCAGGGATAACATATATATATATATATATATATATATATATATATATATATATATATATATATATATATTTTTTTTTTTCTTGCTTTGTCGCTGTCTCCCGCATTTGCGAGGTAGTGCAAGGAAACAGAGGAAAGAAATGGCCCAACCCATCCCCATACACATGTATATACATACGTCCACACACGCAAATATACATACCTACACAGCTTTCCATGGTTTACCCCAGATGCTTCACATTCCCTGATTCAGTCCACTGACAGCACGTCAACCCCGGTATACCACATCGATCCAATTTACTCTATTCCTTGCCCTCCTTTCACCCTCCTGCATATTCAGGCCCCGATCACACAAAATCTTTTTCACTCCATCTTTCCACCTCCAATTTGGTCTCCCACTTCTCCTCGTTCCCTCCACCTCTAACACATATATCCTCTTGGTCGATCTTTCCTCATTCATTCTGTCCTATGACCAAACCATTTCAAAACACCCTCTTCTGCTCCCTCACCCACACTCTTTTTATTACCACACATCTCTCTTACCGTATTATTACTTACTCGATCAAACCACCTCACACCACATATTGTCCTCAAACATCTCATTTGCAGCACATCCACCCTCCTGCACACAACTATATCCATGGCCCATACCTTGCAACCATACAACATTGTTGGAACCACTATTTCTTCAAACATACCCATTTTAGATAATGTTCTCGACTTCACACATTCTTCAATGCTCCCAGAATTTTCGCCCCCTCCCCCATGCTATGATTCACTTCCACTTCCATGGTTCCATCCGCTGCCAGATCGACTCCCAGATATCTAGAACACATCACTTCCTCCAGTTTTTCTCTATTTAAACTTACCTCCCAATTGACTTCACTGTCAACCGTACTGTGCCTAATAACTTTGCTCTTATTCACATTTACTATTAACTTTCTTCTTTCACACACTTTACCAAACTCAGTCACCAGCTTCTGCAGTTTCTCACATGAATCAGCCACCAGCACTGTATCATCAGCTACCAACAACTGACTCACTTCCCAAGCTCTCTCATCCACAACAGACTGCATACTTGACCCTCTTTCTAAAATTCTTCCATTCAACTCCCTAACAACACAATTCATAAACAAATTAAACAACCATGGAGACATCACACACCCCTGCCGCAAACCTACATTCACTGAGAACCAATCACTTTTCTCTCTTCCTACATGTACACATGCCTTACATCCTCGATAAAAACTTTTCACTGCTTCTAACAACTTGCCTCCCACACCACAGATTCTTAATACCTTCCACAGAGCATCTCTATCACCTCTATCATATGCCTTCTCCAGATCCATGAATATTACATATAAATCCATTTGTTTTTCTAACTTTCTCCCATACATTCTTCAAAACAAACACTTGATCCACACATCCTCTACCACTTCTCAAACCACATTGCTCTTCCCCAATCTGATGGTCTGTACATGCCTTCACCCTCTCAATCAGTACCCTCAAATATAATATACCAGGAATACTCAAAAACTTATACCTCTATAATTTGAGCACTCACTCTTATCCCCTTTGCC
>NC_092224.1:44559128-44611628 GCF_036320965.1 Panulirus ornatus
AGTATGAAGTCTGTTGGGGATGAGAGAGCTTGGGAAGTGAGTCAGTTGTTGTTCGCTGATGATACAGCGCTGGTGGCTGATTCATGTGAGAAACTGCAGAAGCTGGTGACTGAGTTTGGTAAAGTGTGTGAAAGAAGAAAGTTAAGAGTAAATGTGAATAAGAGCAAGGTTATTAGGTACAGTAGGGTTGAGGGTCAAGTCAATTGGGAGGTGAGTTTGAATGGAGAAAAACTGGAGGAAGTAAAGTGTTTTAGATATCTGGGAGTGGATCTGGCAGCGGATGGAACCATGGAAGCGGAAGTGGATCATAGGGTGGGGGAGGGGGCGAAAATTCTGGGAGCCTTGAAGAATGTGTGGAAGTCGAGAACATTATCTCGGAAAGCAAAAATGGGTATGTTTGAAGGAATAGTGGTTCCAACAATGTTGTATGGTTGCGAGGCGTGGGCTATGGATAGAGTGGTGCGCAGGAGGATGGATGTGCTGGAAATGAGATGTTTGAGGACAATGTGTGGTGTGAGGTGGTTTGATCGAGTAAGTAACGTAAGGGTAAGAGAGATGTGTGGAAATAAAAAGAGCGTGGTTGAGAGAGCAGAAGAGGGTGTTTTGAAATGGTTTGGTCACATGGAGAGAATGAGTGAGGAAAGGTTGACCAAGAGGATATATGTGTCGGAGGTGGAGGGAACGAGGAGAAGAGGGAGACCAAATTGGAGGTGGAAAGATGGAGTGAAAAAGATTTTGTGTGATCGGGGCCTGAACATGCAAGAGTGTGAAAGGAGGGCAAGGAATAGAGTGAATTGGAGCGATGTGGTATACCGGGGTTGACGTGCTGTCAGTGGATTGAATCAGGGCATGTGAAGCGTCTGGGGTAAACCATGGAAAGCTGTGTAGGTATGTATATTTGCGTGTGTGGACGTGTGTATGTACATGTGTATGGGGGGGGGGGTTGGGCCATTTCTTTCGTCTGTTTCCTTGCGCTACCTCGCAAACGCGGGAGACAGCGACAAAGTATAAAAAAAAAAAAAAAAATATATATATATATATATATATATATATATATATATATATATATATATATATATATATATATATATATTATCCCTGGGGATAGGGGTGAAAGAATACTTCCGACGCATTCCTCGCGTGTCGTAGAAGGCGACTAGAGGGGACGGGAGTGGGGGGCCAGAAATCCTCCCCTCCTTGTATTTTTTAACTTTCTAAAATGGGAAACAGAAGAAGTAGTCACGCAGGGAGTGCTCATCCTCCTCGAAGGCTCAGAATGGGGTGTCTAAATGTGTGTGGATGTAATCAAGATGTGAAGAAAGGAGAGATAGGTAGTATAATTGAGGAAAGGAACCTGGATGTTTTGGCTCTGGGTGAAACGAAGCTCAAGGGTAAAGGGGAAGAGTGGTTTGGGAATGTCTTGGGAATAAAGTTAGGGGTTAGTGAGAGGACAAGAGCAAGGGAAGGAGTAGCAGTACTCCTGAAACAGGAGTTGTGGGAGTATGTGGTAGTATGTAAGAAAGTAAATTCTCGATTAATATGGATAAAACTGAAAGTTGATGGAGAGAGATGGGTGTTTATTGGTGCATATGCACCAGGGCATGAGAAGAAAGATCATGAGAGGCAAGTGTTTTGGGAGCAGCTGAATGAGTGTGTTAGTGGTTTTGATGCACGAGACCGGGTTATAGTGATGGGTGATTTGAATGCAAAGGTGAGTAATGTGGCAGTTGAGGGAATAATTGGTACACATGGGGTGTTCAGTGTTGTAAATGGAAATGGTGAAGAGCTTGTAGATTTATGTGCTGAAAAAGGACTGGTGATTGGGAATACCTGGTTTAAAAAGAGAGGTATACATAAGTATACGTATGTAGGTAGGAGAGATGGCCAGAGAGCGTTATTGGATTACGTGTTAATTGACAGGCGTGCGAAAGAGAGACTTTTGGATGTTAATGTGCTGAGAGGTGCAACTGGAGGGATGTCTGATCATTATCTTTTGGAGGCTAAGGTGAAGATTTGTATGGGTTTTCAGAAAAGGAGATTGAATGTTGGGGTGAAGAGGGTGGTGAGAGTAAGTGAGCTTGGGAAGGAGACTTGTGTGAGGGAGTACCAGGAGAGACTGAGTACAGAATGGAAAAAGGCGAGAACAATGGAAGTAAGGGGAGTGGGGGAGGATTGGGATGTATTTAGGGAATCAGTGATGGATTGCGCAAAAGATGCTTGTGGCATGAGAAGCGTGGGAGGTGGGTTGATTAGAAACGGTAGTGAGTAGTGGGATGAAGAAGTAAGATTGTTAGTGAAAGAAAAGAGAGAGGCATTTGGACGATTTTTGCAGGGAAAAAATTCAATTGAGTGGGAGATGTATAAAAGAAAGAGAAAGGAGGTCAAGAGAAAGGTGCAAGAGGTGAAAAAGAGGGCAAATGAGAGTTGGGGTGAGAGAGTATCATTAATTTTAGGGAGAATAAAAAGATGTTCTGGAAGGAGGTGAATAAAGTGCGTAAGACAAGGGAGCAAATGGGAACTTCAGTGAAGGGCGCAAATGGGGAGGTGATAACAAGTAGTGGTGATGTGAGAAGGAGATGGAGTGAGTATTTTGAAGGTTTGTTTAATATGTTTGATGATAGAGTGGCAGATATAGGGTGTTTTGGTCGAGGTGGTGTGCAAAGTGAGAGGGTTAGGGAAAATGATTTGGTAAGCAGAGAAGAGGTAGTAAAAGCTTTGCGAAAGATGAAAGCCGGCAAGGCAGCAGGTTTGGATGGTATTGCAGTGGAGTTTATTAAATAAGGGGGTGACTGTATTATTGACTGGTTGGTAAGGTTATTTAATGTATGTATGACTCATGGTGAGGTGCCTGAGGATTGGCGGAATGCGTGCATAGTGCCATTGTGCAAAGGCAAAGGAGATAAGAGTGAGTGCTCAAATTACAGGGGTATAAGTTTGTTGAGTATTGCTGGTAAATTATATGGGAGGGTATTGATTGAGAGGGTGAAGGCATGTACAGAGCATCAGATTGGGGAAAAGCAGTGTGGTTTCAGAAGTGGTAGAGGATGTGTGGATCAGGTGTTTGCTTTGAAGAATGTATGTGAGAAATACTTAGAAAAGCAAATGGATTTGTATGTAGCATTTATGGATCTGGAGAAGGCATATGATAGAGTTGATAGAGATGCTCTGTGGAAGGTATTAAGAATATATGGTGTGGGAGTTAAGTTGTTAGAAGCAGTGAAAAGTTTTTATCGAGGATGTAAGGCATGTGTACGTGTAGGAAGAGAGGAAAGTGATTGGTTCTCAGTGAATGTAGGTTTGCGGAAGGGTGTGTTATGTCTCCATGGTTGTTTGATTTGTTTATGGATGGGGTTGTTAGGGAGGTGAATGCAAGAGTTTTGGAAAGAGGGGCAAGTATGAAGTCTGTTGTGGATGAGAGAGCTTGGGAAGTGAGTCAGTTGTTGTTCGCTGATGATACAGCGCTGGTGGCTGATTCATGTGAGAAACTGCAGAAGCTGGTGACTGAGTTTGGTAAAGCGTGTGAAAGAAGAAAGTTAAGAGTAAATGTGAATAAGAGCAAGGTTATTAGGTACAGTAGGGTTGAGTGTCAAGTCAATTGGGAGGTAAGTTTGAATGGAGAAAAACTGGAGGAAGTAAAGTGTTTTAGATATCTGGGAGTGGATCTGGCAGCGGATGGAACCATGGAAGCGGAAGTGGATCATAGGGTGGGGGAGGGGGCAAAATTCTGGGAGCCTTGAAGAATGTGTGGAAGTCGAGAACATTATCTCAGAAAGCAAAAATGGGTATGTTTGAAGGAATAGTTGTTCCAACAATGTTGAATGGTTGCGAGGCGTGGGCTATGGATAGAGTTGTGCGCAGGAGGATGGTTGTGCTGGAAATGAAATGTTTGAGGACAATGTGTGGTGTGAGGTGGTTTGATCGAGTAAGTAACGTCAGGGTAAGAGAGATGTGTGGAAATAAAAAGAGCGTGGTTGAGAGAGCAGAAGAGGGTGTTTTGAAATGGTTTGGGCACATGGAGAGAATGAGTGAGGAAAGATTGACCAAGAGGATATATGTGTCGGAGGTGGAGGGAACGAGGAGAAGTGGAAGACCAAATTGGAGGTGGAAAGATGGAGTGAAAAAGATTTTGTGTGATCGGGGCCTGAACTTGCAGGAGAGTGAAAGGAGGGCAAGGAATAGAGTGAATTAGATCAATATGGTATACCGGGGTTGACGTGCTGCCAGTGGATTGAATCAGGGCATGTGAAACGTCTGGGTAAACCATGGAAAGCTGTGTAGGTATGTATATTTGCGTGTGTGGACGTATGTATATACATGTGTATGGGGGTGGGTTAGGCCATTTCTTTCGTGTGTTTCCTTGCTCTACCTCGCAAACGCGGGAGGCAGCGAGAAAGCAAAAAAAGAAAGAAAAAAAAAAAAAAAAATATATATATATATATATATATATATATATATATATATATATATATGTATATATATATATATATATATATATATATATATATATATATATATATATATATATATATATATATACACACACACTACTATACTACTACTATTTGCCATTTCCCGCGTTAGCGAGGTAGCGTTAAGAACAGAGAACTGGGCCTTATAGGGAATATCCTCACCTGACCCCCTTCTCTGTTCTTTCTTTTGGAAAATTACAAAATATATATATTTATATATATTCTTTTTCTTTTTCTTTTAAACTATTCGGCATTTCCCGCATTAGCGAGGTAGCATTAGGAACAGAGGACTAGGCCTTTTTTCGAATATCCTCACCTGGACCCCTCTGTTTCTCCTTTTGGAAAAGTGGTATTGCAGTGAAATTTATTAAAGAATAGGGCGACTTTGTTGTTGACTGGTTGGTGAGGCTATTCAGTGTATGCATGTTTCATGGTGAAGTGCCTGAGGATTGGCGAAATGTATGTTTAGATACATTGTACAAAGTCAAAGGGGAAAAAGGTGAGTGTTCAAATTACAGAGGTACAAGTTTCTTGAGTATTCCTGGGAAATTATATGGGAGGGTATATATCGAGAGGGTTAAGGCATGTGCAGAGCACCAAACTGGGGAGTAGCAGTGTGGTTTCAGAATTGGTAGAGGATACGTGGATCAGGTGTTTGCTTTGAAGAATGTGTATCAGAAATACTTAGAAAAGAAGATAGATTTGTATGTAGCATTTTATGTATCTGGAGAAAGCATATAATAGGTTTGATAGAGATACTCTGTGGAAGGCATTAAGAGTATATGGTGTAGGAGGTAAGTTACTAGAAGCAGTGAAGAGTTTTTATCGAGGATGTAAGGCATGTATACGAGTAAGAAGAGAGGAAAGTTTTTGGTTCCCAATGAATGTTGGTTTGTGGCAGGGGTGTGTTATGTCTCCATGGCTGTTTAGTTTGTTTTTGGATGGGGTTGTTAGGGAGGTGAATGTAAGAGTTTTGGAAAGAAGGGCAAGGATGCAATCTGTTATGGATAAGAGGGCTTGGGAAGGGACTCAATTGTTTTTCGTTGATGATATAACGCTGGTGAATGATTTGGGTGAGAAACTGCAGAAGTTGGTGACTGAGTTTGGTAAAGTATGTGAAAGAAGAAGGTTGAGTGTAAATGTGAATAAGAGTAAGGTTATTAGGTTCAGTATGGTTGAGGGACAAGTCAACTGGGAGGTAAGTTTGAATGAAGAAAAACTGAAGGAAGTAAAATGTTTTAGATATCTGGGAGTGGATTTATCAGTAGATGGAACCATGGAAGTGAGTCATAGGGTGAGGAAGAGGGCAGAGGTTCTGGGAGCATTGAAGAATGTGTGGAAGGCAGGGACACTATATCACAGAGCAAAAATGGGTATGTTTGAAGCAATAGCTGTTCCAACAATATTTTATGGTTGTGAGGCATGGGCAATAGATAGGGTTGTGCGGAAGATGGGGGATATGTTGGAAATGAGGTGTTTGAGGACAATATATGGTGTGAGGTCGTTTGATCAAGTAAGTAATTAAAGTATAAGAGAGATATGTGTCAATAAAATAAGTGTGGTTGAGAGAGCAGAAGAGGGTTTATTGAAATGGTTTTGTCACATGGAAAGAATGAATGAGGAAAGATTGACAAAGAGGATATGTATGTCAGAGGTGGAGGGAACAAGAAGTGGGAGACCCAATTGGAGGTGGAAGGATGGAGTGAAATAGATTTTGAGCGATCGGGGCCCGAACATACAGGAGGGTGAAAGGCTGAAAGAGTGAATAGGAATGATGTAGTATACCAGGGGTCGACGTGTTGTCAGTGTATTGAAGTAGGGTATGTTAAGTGTCTGGGGTAAACCATGGAAAGTTTTGTGGGGCCTGGATGTGGAAAGGGAGCTGTGGTTTTGGTACATTTCACGTGACAGCTAAAGACTGAGTGTGAACGAATGTAGCCTTTGTTGTTTTTTCCTAGCGCTACCTCGCTCGCACGCTGAAGGAAGGGTTTGTTATTTCATGTTGGCAGGGTGGCGGCGTGACTGACTTTACCAAAGTCAGTCACCAGCTTCTGCCATTTCTCACCTGAATCAGCCACCAGCGCCGTATCATCAGCGAACAACAACTGACTCACTTCTCAAGCCCTCTCATCTACAACAGACTTCATATTTGCCCCTCTCTCCAAAACTCTTGCATTCACCTCCCTAACAACCCCATCCATAAAAAGATTAAACAACCATGGAGACATCACGCACCCCTGCCACAAACCGACATTCTCTTAGAACCAGTCAATTTACTCTCTTCCTACTCGTACACATGCCTTACATCCTCGATAAAAACTTTTCACTGCTTCTAGTAGCTTGCCTCCCACACCATATATTCTTAATTCCTTACACAGAGCATCTCTATCAACTCTATCATATGCCTCCTCCATATCCATAAATGCTACATACAAATCCATTTGCTTTTCTAAGTATTTCTCACATACATTCTTCAAAGCAAACATCTGAACCACAAACCCTCAGCCATTTCTGAAAACACACAGATCTTCCCCAATCTGATGCTCTGTACATGCCTTCACCCTCTCAATCAATACCCTCCCATTATAATGCTTTGGATAATGATTTGGTAAACAAACAAGAAGAGGTGAAAGCTTTGATGAAGATGAAAGCTGGCAAGGCAGAGGGTTTGGATGGTATTGCTGTGGAATTTATTAAAAAAAGGGGTGACTGTGTTGTTTACTGGTTGGTGAGGATATTCACAGTATGTTTGGCTCTTGGTGAAGTGCTTGAGGATTGGCGGAATGCATGCATATTGCCATTGTACAAAGGAAAAGGGGATAAAAGTGAGTGTTCAAATTACAGAGGTATAAACTTGTTAAGTATTCCTGGAATATAGATGGGGTTGTTTGGAGGAGGGTGAATGTGTTGGAAGTGAGATGTTTGAGGACAACAAGTGGTGTGAGGTGGTTTGGTCAAGTAAGTAATGAAAGGGTAAGAGAGATATGTGGTAATAGAAAGAATGTGCTTGAGAGAGCAGAAACAGGTGTATTGAAATTGTTTGGTCAGTTGGAGAGAATGATTGAGAAAAGAATGACAAAGAGAATATATATGTCAGAGGTGGAGGGAACAAGGAGAAGCGGGAGTTCAAATTGGAGGTGGAAGGATGGAGTGAAAAAGATTTTGAGTGATCGGGGCCTGAACATGCAGGAGGGTGAAAGGCGTGGAAGGAATAAAGTGAATTGGAACAATGTGGTATACCAGGGTTGATGTGCTGTCAGTGGATTGAACCATGGCATGTGAAACATCTGGGATAAACCATGGAAAGTTTTGTGGGGCCTGAATGTGGAAAGGGAGGTGTGGTTTCAGTGTATTATACATGACAGCTAGAGACTGAGTGTGAATGAATGTGGCCTTTGTTTTTTCCTAGCGGTACCTCGCGCGCGTGCAGGGGGAGGGGGGGTTGTCATTTCATGTACAGTGGTTTGGCAACGGGAATGAATAAAGGCAGCAAATATGAATTATGTACCTGTTTATATATGTATATGCCTATGTATGTATATGTATGTATACCTCGCTAACATGGGAGACAGCGACAAAGTATAATGGATAGATAAATATATATATATATATATATATATATATATATATATATATATATATATATATATATATATATATATATATATATATTATCCCTGGGGATAGGGGAGAAAGAATACTTCCCATGTATTCCCTGCGTGTCGTACAAGGCGACTAAAAGGGAAGGGAGCGGGGGGCTGGAAATCCTCCCCTCTCAATTTTTTTTTCTTTTTTATTTTCCAAAAGAAGGAACAGAGAAGGGGGCCTGGTGAGGATATTCCCTAAAAAGCCCAGTCCTCTGTTCTTAACGCTACCTCGCTAATGCGGGAAATGGCGAATAGTATGAAAGAAAGAAAGAAAGATATATATATATATATATATGAAGTCTGTTGGGGATGAGAGAGCTTGGGAAGTGAGTCAGTTGTTGTTCGCTGATGATACAGTGCTGGTGGCTGATTCATGTGAGAAACTGCAGAAGCTGGTGACTGAGTTTGGTAAAGTGTGTGAAAGAAGAAAGTTAAGAGTAAATGTGAATAAGAGCAAGGTTATTAGGTACAGTAGGGTTGAGGGTCAAGTCAATTGGGAGGTAAGTTTGAATGGAGAAAAACTGGAGGAAGTAAAGTGTTTTAGATATCTGGGAGTGGATCTGGCAGCGGATGGAACCATGGAAGCGGAAGTGGATCATAGGGTGGGGGAGGGGGCGAAAATCCTGGGAGCCTTGAAGAATGTGTGGAAGTCGAGAACATTATCTCGGAAAGCAAAAATGGGTATGTTTGAGGGAATAGTGGTTCCAACAATGTTGTATGGTTGCGAGGCGTGGGCTATGGATAGAGTTGTGCACAGGAGGATGGATGTGCTGGAAATGAGATGTTTGAGGACAGTGTGTGGTGTGAGGTGGTTTGATCGAGTAAGTAACGTAAGGGTAAGAGAGATGTGTGGAAATAAAAAGAGCGTGGTTGAGAGATCACATGAGGGTGTTTTGAAATGGTTTGGGCACATGGAGAGAATGAGTGAGGAAAGATTGACCAAGAGGATATATGTGTCGGAGGTGGAGGGAATGAGAAGTGGGAGACCAAATTGGAGGTGGAAAGATGGAGTGAAAAAGATTTTGTGTGATTGGGGCCTGAACATGCAGGAGGGTGAAAGGAGGGCAAGGAATAGAGTGAATTGGATCGATGTGGTATACCGGGGTTGACGTGCTGTCAGTGGATTGAATCAGGGCATGTGAAGCGTCTGGGGTAAACCATGGAAAGCTGTGTAGGTATGTATATTTGCGTGTGTGGACATATGTATATACATGTGTATGGGGGTGGGTTGGGCCATTTCTTTCGTCTGTTTCCTTGCGCTACCTCGCAAACGCGGGAGACAGCGACAAAGCAAAAAAAAAAAAAAAAATATATATATATATATATATATATATATATATATATATATATATATATATATATATATATATATATATATATATATATATATTGCCTCCTTCCCCACCCTGTGACTCTTTTATGTTTCCATGGTTCCATCCTCTGCCAAATCCACTCGCAGACATCTAAAGCATTTCACTTCCTCCAGTTTTACTCCATTTAAACTTACCTCCCATTTGACTTGTCCCTCAACCCTACTGTACCTAATAACCTTGCTCTTATTCACATTTACTCTCAGCTTTCTTCTTTCACACACTTTACCAAACTCAGTCACCAGCTTTTGCAGTTTCTCATCCGAATCAGCCATCAGCGCTGTATCATCAGCAAACAACAACTGACTCACTTCCCAAGCCCTCTCATCCACAACAGACTGAATACTTGCCCCTCTCTCCAAAACTCTTGAATTTACCTCCCTAACAACCCCATCCATAAGCAATTAAACAACCATGGAGACGTCACACACCCCTGCCGCTAACCGACATTCACTGAGAACCAGTCAGTTTCCTCTCTTCCTTCTCGTACACTTGCTTTACTTCCTCGATAAAAACTTTTCCATGCTTCTAGCAACTTGCCTCCCACACCATATACTCTTAATACTTCCCACAGAGCATCTCTATCAACTCTATCATATGGCTTCTCCAGATCCATAAGTGCTACATACAAGTCCATTTGTTTTTCTAGGTATTTCTCACATACATTCTTTAAAGCAAACACCTGATCCTTACATCCTCTACCACTTCTATATATTTGGTGTACTTGGTCATTTCCTGCATCAGCGATGTAGCACCAGGAAACACGAATTATGGCCCATCCACTCATATGCACATGCATATACATAAATGCCCATACACGCACAGACACTTATACAGACATATGCATATATGCACGTGTACATATTCATATTTGCTTGCCTTCTTCCACTCCTGGCATCATCCTGCCCACAGGAAACATCATTGATAGCCCTGCTTCTGTGAGGTAACACCAGGAAAACAGAGAAAATGCCACATTTGTTCACACAGTCTTTTGTTGTCATGTGTAATGCACCAAACCACAGCTCCCTATCCACATATAGGCCCATAGGCCTTTCCATGGTTTACACCAGACATTTCACGTGCCCTGGTTTAGTCCATTGACAGCACATCAACCCCGGTATAACACATTCCAATTCACTCTATTCCTTGCATGCCTCTCACCCTCCTGTGTGTTCAGACTCCAATCACTCAAAATCTTTTTCACCCCATCCTTCCACTTCCAATTTGGCCTCCTGCTTCTTCTTGTTCCCATCATGGGTGACACATATATTCTCTTTGTCAACCTTTCCTCAGTCATTCTCTCCATATATCCAAACCATTTCACATCCTTTTCTGCATTCTCAACCGCAGACTTTTTATATCCACACATATCTCTTTCCCTTTCATTACTTACTCGATCAAACCACCTCAAACCTCATATTGTCCTCAAACATTTCATTTCCAAGATATCCACCCTTCTTGCAACCTTGCAACCATGTAATATAGTTGGAGCTACTATTTCTTCAAACTTACCCATTTTTGCTCTCCGAGATAACTTTATCTTCGTCCATGCATTCTTCGCTCCCGAACTCCCCCCCCCCTTGTGACTCACTTCCGCTTCCAGGGTTTAGTTTGCTGCTAAATCCACTCCACTAAAACACTTCACTTCCTCCAGTTTTTCTCTGTTCAAACTTACATCCCAATTCAGTTGTCCCTCAACCCTACTGAACCTGATAACTTTGCTCTTATTCACATTTACATTGAAGGCTAGTAAGTATGAGTATATACATGTGTATATATTTATATGTCTGTGTATGTGTATGTATATGAATGTATTTGTGTATATGTTGATATGTATCTGTATTTGTATGTGCGTGTAGAGTCATTTATGTATATATATATGTATATGAGTGGATGGGCCGTTCTTCGTGTTTCCTGGCACTATGTCACTGTTTCGGGAAATGGTGGCAAAACATAATAGATAATATCTATTTATTAAACTTGATCGCCGTTTTCCATGTCAGTGAGATAGTGCCAGGAAACAGAAAAAGAATGGCCTATCCACTCATAATACACATAATCGCCCATACATGCACATAGACATATGTATACTAATTCTATCAACATTTTATTTCTTATTATTTATTATTTTGCTTTGTTGCTGTCTCCCGCGTTAGCGAGGTAGCGCAAGGAAACATACGAAAGAATAGCCCAACCCACCCAAATACACATGTATATACATACATGTCCACACACACAAATATACATACCTATACATCGCAAAGTATACATATATGTACACACACAGACATATACATATATACACATAATTCATACTGTCTGCCTTTATTCATTCCCATCACCACCCCACCACACATGAAATAACCACCCCCTCCCCCAAATGTGCGCTAGGTAGCGCTAGGAAAAGATAACAAAGGCCACTTTCGTTCACATTCAGTCTCTAGCTGTCATGTAATAATGCACCAAAACCACAGCTCCCTTTCCACATCCAGGCCCCACAGAACTTTCCATGGTTTACCCCAGATGCTTCACATGCCCTGGTTCAATCCATTGACAGCACGTCGATCCCAGTATACCACATCATTCCAATTCACTCTATTCCTTGCACACCTTTCACCCTCCTGCATGTTCAGGCCCCGATCACTCAAAATCTTTTTCACCTCCAATTTGGTCTCCCACTTCTCGTTCCCTCCACTTCTGACACGTATATTCTCTTGGTCAATCTTTCCTCACTCATTCTCTCCATGTGACCAAACCATTTCAAAACACCCTCTTCTGCTCTCTCAACCACACTCTTTTTATTACCACACATCTCTCTTACCCTTTCATTACTTACACTATCAAACCACCTCACACCACATATTGTCCTCAAACATCTCATTTCTAGCACATCCACCCTCCTCTGCACAACTCTATCCATAGCCCATGTCTTGCAACCATATAACACTGTTGGAACCACTATTCCTTCAAACATACCCATTTTTGCTTTCTGAGATAATTTTCTCGACTTCCACACATTCTTCGACACTCCCAGAACTTTTGCCCCCTCCCCCAACTCTATGATTCACTTCCACTTCCATGGTTCCATCTGCTGCCAAATCCACTCCCAGATATCTAAAACATTTCATTTCCTCCAGTTTTTTTCCATTTACCTCCCAGTTGACTTGTCCCTCAACCCTACTGTACCTAATAACCTTGCTCTTATTCACATTTACTCTCAACTTTCTTCTTTCACACACTTTACCAAACTCAGTCATCAGCTTCTGCAGTTTCTCACATGAATCAGCCACCAGTGCTGTATCATCAGTGAACAACTGACTCACTTCCCAAGCTCTCATCCACAACAGACTGCATACTTGCCCCTCTTTCCAAAACTCTTGCATTCACCTCCCTAACAACCCCATCCATAAACAAATTAAACAACCATGGAGACATCACATACCCCTGGTGCAAACCTACATTCACTGAGAACCAATCACTTTCCTTTCTTCCTACACATACATATGCCTTACATCCTCGATAAAAACTTTTCACTGCTTTCAACAATTTACCTCCCACACCATATATTCTTAATACCTTCCACAGAGCATCTCTATCAACTTTATCATATGCCTTCTCCAGATCCATAAATGCTGCATACAAATCCATTTCCTTTTCTAAGTATTTCTCACACATTCTTCAAAGGAAACACCTGATCCACACATCCTCTACCTCTTCTGAAACCACACTGCTCTTCCCCAATCTGATGCTCTGTACATGCCTTCACCCTCTCAATCAATACCCTCCCATATAATTTACCAGGAATACTCAACAAACTTATACCTCTGTAATTTGAGCACTCACCTTTGTCCCCTTTGCCTTTGTACAGTGGCACAATGCAAGCATTCCGCCAATCCTCAGGCACCTCACCATGAATCATACATACATTAAATAACCTTACCAACCAGTCAACATTACAGTCTTCCCCCTTCTTAATAAATTCCACTGCAATACCATCCAAACCCACTGCCTTGCCGGCTTTCATCTTCTGCAAAGCTTTCACTGCCTCTTCTCTGTTTACCAAATCATTTTCCCTAACCCTCTCTCTTTGCACACCACCTCGACCAAAACACCCTATATCTGTCACTCTAGCATCAAACACATTCAACAGGCCTTCAAAATACTCCATCTCCTTCTCACATCACCAGTACTTGTTATCACCTCCCCATTAGCCCCCTTCACTGGAGTTCCCATTTGTTCCCTTGTCTTATGCACTTTATTTACCTCCTTGCAAAACATCTTTTTATTCTCCCTAAAATTTAATGATACTCTCTCACCCCAACTCTCATTTGCTCTCTTTTTCACCTCTTGCACCTTTCTCTTGACCTCCTGCCTCATTTGCATTATTTCCCTGCAAAAATCGTCCAAATGCCTCTCTCTTCTCTTTCACTAATAATCTTACTTCTTCATCCCACCACTCACTACCCTTTCTAATCTGCCCACCTCCCACGCTTCTTATGCCACAAGCATCTTTTCCGCAAGCCATCACTGCTTCCCTAAATACATCCCATTCCTCCCTCACTCCCCTAACCTCCTTTGTTCCCACCTTTTTCCATTCTGTACTCAGTCTCTCCTGGTACTTCCTCACACAAGTTTCCTTCCCAAGCTCACCTACTCTCACCGCTCTTTTCACCCCAACATTCTGTCTTCTTTTCTGAAAATCTCTACAAATCTTCACCTTTGCCTCCACAAGATAATGATCAGACATTCCTCCAGTTGCACCTCTCAGCACATTAACATCCAAAAGTCTCTCTTTCACACGCCTATCAATTAACACATAATCCAATAATACTCTCTGGCCATCTCTCCTACTTACATATGTATACTTATGTATATCTCTCTTTTTAAACCAGGTATTCCCAATCACCATTCCTTTTTCAGCACATAAATCTACAAGCTCTTCACCATTTCCATTTGCAACACTGAACACCCCATGTACTCCAATTATTCCCTCAACTGCCACATTACTTGCCTTTGCATTCAAATCACCCATCACTATAACCCGGTCTCGTTCATCAAAACTACTAACACACTCACTCAGCTGCTCCCAAAACACTTGCCTCTCATGATCTTTCTTCTCATGCGCAGGTGCATATGCTCCAATAATCACCCATCTCTCTCCATCCTCTTTCAGCTCCACCCATATCAATCTAGAGTTTCTTTCTTACACTGTATCACATACTCCCACCAATCCTGTTTCAGGAGTAGTGCTACTCCTTCCCTTGCTCTAGACCTCTCACTAACCCCTGACTTTACTCCCAAGACATTCCCAAACCACTCTTCCCCTTTACCCTTGAGCTTCGTTTCACTCAGAGCCAAAACATCCAGGTTCCTTTCCTCAAACATACTACCTATCTCTCCTTTTTTCTCATCTTGGTTACATCCACACACACTTAGACACCCCAATCTGAGCCTTCGAGAAAGATGAGCACTCCCTGCCTGACTCCTTCTTCTGTTTCCCCTTTTAGAAAGTTAGAATACAAGGAGAGGAGGGTTTCCAGCCCCCCGCTCCCGTCCCCTTTAGTCGCCTTCTACGACAGGTGAGGAATGCATGGGAAGTATTCTTTCTCCCCTATCCCCAGGGATATATGTGTGTATCAACATACACACATATATATACATATACATACACACATATACTTATGTATACATACACATACACAGAACATATTCATGTATACGCATGTACATATTTACACTTGCTTGCCTTCACCCATTCTTGCCACAACCCCTCTCCACAGAAAACATAATCGCTACCCCCTGCTTCAGTGAGGTAGTGCCAGGATTATAAACAAAATGGCCACATTCGTTCACACTCAGTCTTTAGATGTCATGTGTAATACACTGAAATCATAGGTCCCGATCCACATCCAGGCCCCACAGACCTTTCCATGGTTTACCCCAAACATTTCACATTCCCTGGTTCAGTCCATTGACAGCACATTGACCTCGGTATACCACATTGTTCTGGTTCACTCTATTCCTTGCACGTTTCTCACACTCCTGTTTGTTCAGGCCCTGATTGCTCAAAATATTTTTCACTCTATCCCTCCATTTATAAATTTGGTCTCCCGCTTCTCCTTGTTCCCTTCACCCCGACACATATATCCTCTTTGTCAATCTTTCCTCACTCATTCTCTCCATTGTCCAAACCATATCAACACACCCTCTTTTGCTCTCTCAACCACTCTTTTTATTTTCACACATCTCTCTTACACTTTCATTACTTACTCGATTGAACTATCTCACACCACATATTGTCCTCCATTTCATTTCCAACACATCCACCCTCCTCTGTACAACCTTATCTAAAGCCCATGCCTCGCAACCATATTATGTTGCTGGAATTACTATTCCTTCATATATACCCAGTTTTCCTCTGAGATAATGTTCTCTCTTTTCAAACATTCTTCATCACTCCCAGAACCTTCGTCCTCTCCCCACCCTGTGAGTCACTTCCACTTCCTTGGTTCCATCTGCTGCTAAGTCCACTTCCAGATATCTAAAACACTTAACTTCCTCCACTTTTTTCCTTTCAAACTTACATTTCAGTTAACTTTTTGCTTAACCTAATAATCTTGCTCTTATTCACATTTACTCTCAAGTTTCTCCCTCCAAACACTTTTCCAAACTCAGGTCACCGACTTCTGCAGTTTATCATTTGAATCAGCCACTAGAGCTGTATCATTGGCAAACAAACACTGACTCACTTGCTAGGCCCTCTCACCCGAACGACTGCACACTTGCCCCTCTCCCCAAAACTCTTGCATTTACCTGCTGAATCCACTCCATCCATAAACAAATTCATCAACCGTGGGGACATCACACACCCTTCCACAGACCGACCTTCACAGGGAACCAATCACTCTCACTTCTTCCTACTCGTACACTTGCCTTACATTTTTGGTAAAAACTTTTCACTGCTTCTTGCAGCTTACCTTCCACACCATATACTCTTAAGACCTTCCAGAAAGCCTCTCTATTAACTCTATCATATGCCTTCTCCAGATCCATAAATGCTACATACAAATCCATCCATTTTTCTAAATACTCACATATTATTCAAAGCAAACACCTGATCCACACATCTTCTACCACTTCTGAAACCACACTGCTCCACCCCAGTCTGATGCCCTGTACATGCCCTCACCCCTCTCATTCAATACCCTCCCATTCAATTTTCCAGGAATACTCAACAAACTTATGTGTGTGTGTGTGTGTGTGTGTGTGTGTGTGTGTGTGTGTGTGTGTGTGTGTGTATGAGTGTGTGTGTGTGTGTGTGTATGTGTGTGTGTGTGTTTGTGTGTGTGTGTGTGTGTGTATGTGTATGTGTGTGTCTGTGTGTGTGTGTGTGTGTGTGTGTGTGTGTCTGTCTGTCTGTCTGTCTGTCTGTCTATCTGTCTGTCTGTAATTCCTACTTGGACTGTGCAGGGAAAGAGTTTTCAACTCATGGGGCCTCATCTCCTGAACTTTTCTGTCACAGCTTAAATTCATGTATGCCGTCTACTTTAACCATGCCCCTAGTCTCTGTTCTGTTTATTATCATCCACCTCTCTAATACCTTAAAAATACTTCTTTTCATTTTTTAAGATTGCTTTGCTTAATTTCAGGTTATGACATCTGGTTTTTGTGTTCCTCCATCTCTTGGAGAACTGTTCATCGTCCGCATCATGGATCTGTTTTAGAAACATAAAGGTTGTGATCAGGTCACTCTTAACTCTCTTTAAGATAGGCAAATTTAAAGCCTCTTTCTCTTCCTTATATTTTTTATTTTTTTATTATACTCTGTCGCTGTCTCCCGCGTTTGTGAGGTAGCGCAAGGAAACAGACGAAAGAAATGGCCCAACCTCCCCCCATACACATGTATATACATACGTCCACACACGCAAATATACATACCTACACAGCTTTCCATGGTTTACCCCAGACGCTTCACATGCCTTGATTTAATCCACTGACAGCACATCAACCCCGGTATACCACATCGCTCCAATTCACTCTATTCCTTGCCCTCCTTTCACCCTCCTGCATGTTCAGGCCCCGATCACACAAAATCTTTTTCACTCCATCTTTCCACCTCCAATTTGGTCTCCCTCTTCTCCTCGTTCCCTCCACCTCCGACACATATATCCTCTTGGTCAGTCTTTCCTCACTCATTCTCTCCATGTGCCCAAACCACTTCAAAACACCCTCTTCTGCTCTCTCAACCACGCTCTTTTTATTTCCACACATCTCTCTTACCCTTGCGTTACTCACTCGATCAAACCACCTCACACCACACATTGTCCTCAAACATCTCATTTCCAGCACATCCATCCTCCTGCGCACAACTCTATCCATAGCCCACGCCTCGCAACCATACAACATTGTTGGAACCACTATTCCTTCAAACATACCCATTTTTGCTTTCCGAGATGATGTTCTCGACTTCCACACATTTTTCAAGGTCCCCAGAATTTTCGCCCCCTCCCCCACCCTATGATCCACTTCCGCTTCCATGGTTCCATCCGCTGCCAGATCCACTCCCAGATATCTAAAACACTTCACTTCCTCCAGTTTTTCTCCATTCAAACTCACCTCCCAATTGACTTGACCCTCAATCCTACTGTACCTAATGACCTTGCTCTTATTCACATTTACTCTTAACTTTCTTCTTCCACACACTTTACCAAACTCAGTCACCAGCTTCTGCAGTTTCTCACATGAATCAGCCACCAGCGCTGTATCATCAGCGAACAACAACTGACTCACTTCCCAAGCTCTCTCATCCCCAACAGACTTCATACTTGCCCCTCTTTCCAAAACTCTTGCATTTACCTCCCTAACAACCCCATCCATAAACAAATTAAACAACCATGGAGACATCACACACCCCTGCCGCAAACCTACATTCACTGAGAACCAATCACTTTCCTCTCTTCCTACCCGTACACATGCCTTACATCCTCGATAAAAACTTTTCACTGCTTCTAACAACTTTCCTCCCACACCATATATTCTTAATACCTTCCACAGAGCATCTCTATCAACTCTATCATATGCCTTCTCCAGATCCATAAATGCTACATACAAATCCATTTGCTTTTCTAAGTATTTCTCACATACATTCTTCAAAGCAAACACCTGATCCACACATCCTCTACCACTTCTGAAACCACACTGCTCTTCCCCAATCTGATGCTCTGTACATGCCTTCACCCTCTCAATCAATACCCTCCCATATAATTCACCAGGAATACTCAACAAACTTATACCTCTGTAATTTGAGCACTCACTCTTATTATTAATTCTGTTACCATCTTTACTGCCCTTCTTCGAATCTTCTTTGCAAGCTCTTTGTGTCTCTTTACCACACTTAAGGACCATATGCTAGTGTTTGTGATTGTGGTTGCTATTTGTGTTTTACAAGGGGAGAGTTTTACATTTGTATTGCCCTGTCGCTTAACCTTGTACCAAGTCTTTACTCATATGTATGTATCCACACACATACACATACCCAGGTTAGGCGTTTGTGTATATGTAAATGTTTTGTAGCCAGTGCTGTCAGCAAGGAAAAGGAACATATAAAATCTTTTTTTGCTTCATTTATTTCTTACATATGTAATGCTTCATGGGAAAACTGAGTTCTTTTCCTTTAGATACAGTTGAAAATGTGTAGTTATTAGAAACTTGGTATATCACGTGTTAACAAATTTTGTATGAAATTTCCATGTTTATATGTTGTAGAAACATGTTCAGTAAAAGTGATTGCATTTTCTCATGTTGTTTCAGTTTGAAAAGCCAACTGAGCTACACTCAAAATCAACTTGAACGACTGAAAAAAACAAACGTATTTAACACCACCTTCCACATATGGCATTCAGGTCATTTTGGTACAATAAATAATCTTCGCCTAGGTCGCTTACCTACTGCTCCTGTTAGCTGGCAAGAGATTAATGCTGCATGGGGCCAAACTGTCCTCCTCTTGGCCTCTCTTGCTCGGAAGATAGGTCTCAAGTTTTCAAAGTATAGATTGGTTCCTTTTGGCAATCATTCATATATTGAGGTTAGTATGGTTTTATTATTTTTGTTATTGAGGTTTTTCATGTGTGTCTTACCGGATAAGTTTATTTTATAACACTAGGAAACATGAAATGTGTAGATTGATGTGTAATTGGTCAAGAAGAGGAATTAATTGATTTATTAATTATATTTGTTTATGTTTGGATGGAGAAAAACTGGAGGAAGTAAAGTGTTTTAGATATCTGGGAGGGGATCTGGCAGCGGATGGAACCATGGAAGTGGAAGTGAATCATAGGGTGGGGGAGGGGCGAAAATTCTGGGAGCCTTGAAGAATGTTTGGAAGTTGAGAACATTATCTCAGAAAGCAAAAATGGATATGTTTGAAGGAATAGTGGTTCCAACAATGTTGTATGGCTGCGAGGCGTGGGCTATGGATAGAGTTGTGCATAGGAGGGTGGATGTGCTGGAAATGAGATGTTTGAGGACAATATGTGGTGTGAGGTGGTTTGATCGAGTAAGTAATGTAAGGGTAAGAGAGATGTGTGGAAATAAAAAGAGTGTGGTTGAGAGAGCAGAAGAAGGTGTTTTGAAATGGTTTGGTCATATAGAGAGAATGAGTGAGGAAAGACTGACCAAGAGGATATATGTGTCAGAGGTGGAGGGAACGAAGAGAAGTGGGAGACCAAATTGGAGGTGGGAAGATGGAGTGAAAAAGATTCTGAGTGATCGGGGCCTGAACATGCAGGAGCGTGAAAGGCGTGCAAGGAATAGAGTGAATTGGAACGATGTGGTATACCGGGGTCGATGTGCTGTCAATGGATTGAACCAGGGCATGTGAAGCGTCTGGGGTAAACCATGGAAAGTTCTGTGGGGCCTGGATGTGGAAAGGGAGCTGTGGTTTCAGTGCATTATTACATGACAGCTAGAGACTGAGTGTGAACGAATGTGGCCTTTGTTGTCTTTTCCTAGCGCTACCTCGCACACATGAGAGGGGAGGGGGTTGTTATTCCATGTGTGGCGAGGTGGCGGTGGGAATGAATAAAGGCAGAAAATATGAATTATGTACATGTGTATATATGTATATGTCTGTGTGTGTATATATATGTGTACATTGAGATGTATAGGTATGTATATTTGCGTGTGTGGACGTGTATGTATATACATGTGTATGTGGGTGGGTTGGGCCATTCTTTCGTCTTTTTCCTTGCGCTACCTCGCTAATGTGGGAGACAGCGACAAAGCAGAATAGAAAAAAAAAATATTTGTTTAATATCAGCAGAACAATTCTTATTATAAACTTTATTATTAGATTTTAGGAAATGTTTTGTGGAAATAAAAGAACATGGTTAAAGGAAGATTGAAGGAAGTTAGTTGGAAAGGAAAAGTAGTTTGGAAGATAAATCTACTAGAATATTTTGATAAAGGGAAGTAAGGAGTATATTTATGTTATTTATTATTCTTAATCACTGTTTCCCTCGTCAGCAAGGTAGGGCAAGGAAACAGATGAAGAAATAGCCCTACCACCCACATACACATATATATATACATAAATGCACATACATGGACATATACATACATATACATTTCAATTTATACAAAAATATACATACACAGACATATACATATATACACATGTAAAATTCAAAATTGCTGCCTTCATACATTCCCATCGCCACCCCACCACACATGAAATAGCACACACACACACACACACACACACACACACACACACACACACACACACACACACACACACACACATCCAGCAAGGTAGCACCAGGAAAAGATGAAAAAGGCCACATTTGTTCACACTCAGTCTCTAACAGTCTTGTGTAATGCACTGAAACCACAGCTCCCTTTCCACATCCAGGCCTCACAGACCTTTCCATGGTTTACCCTAGATGCTTCACATGCCCTGGTTCAGTCCTTTGACAGCACATCAACCCTAGTATACCTCATCGCTCCAGTATACTGTATTCCTTGCACGCCTTTCACCCTCCTGTATGTTCAGGCCCCAACCACCCAGAATCTTTTTCACTCCATCCTTCGACCTCCAATTTGGTCTCCTGCTTCTCCGTGTTCCCTCCACCTCTGACACATATATCCTCTTTGTCAATCTTTCCTCACTCATTCTCCCTATGTGTCCAGACCATTTCAACACACCCTCCTCTGCTCTCTTAACCACACTTATTTTATTACCACACATCTCTCTTACACTTTCATTACTTACTCGATCAAACCACCTCACACCACATATTGTCCTCAAACACTTCATTTCCATGATATCTACTCTCCCCTGCACAACCCTATCTATAGCCCATGCATCGCTACCGTATAACATTGTTGGAACCACTATTCCTTCAAACATACCCATTTTTGCTCTCCGATATAATGTTTTCACCTTCCTCACATTCTTCAATGCTCCCAGAATGTTTGCCCCTCCCCCACCCTGTGACTCACTTCCACTTCCATGGTTCCATCCGTTGCCAAATCTACTCCCAGATATCTAAAACACTTCACTTCCTCCAGTTTTACTCCATTCAAACTTACCTCCCAATTAACATGTCCCTCAACCTTACTGAACCTAATAACCTTGCTTTTATTCACATTTACTTTCAACTCTCTTCTTTCACATTTACTTTCAACTTTCTTTTTTCACATTTACTTTCAGCTTTCTTCTTTCACATTTACTTTCAACTTTCTTTTTTTACATTTACTTTCAACTTTCTTCTTTCATATACTTTACCAAACTCAGTCACCAGCTTCTGCAGTTTCTCATCTGAATCAGCCACCAGTGCTGTATCATCACTGAACAACAAGTGACTCAGTTCCCACTCAATCTTATCCAGAACAAACTGCATACTTGCCCCTCTTTCCAAAACTCTTGCATTCACCTTCCTAACCACCCCGTCCATAAACAAATTAAACAGCCATGAAGACATCATGCACCCCTGCTGCAAATGGACATTCACTGGGAACCAATCACTTTCCTCCCTTCCTACTCGTACACATGCCTTACATCCTTGGTAGAAACTTTTCACTGCTTCTAGGAACTTACCTCCCACATCATATACTCTTAATACCTTCCACAAAGCATCTCTATCAACCCTATCATATACCTTCTCCAGATTCATAGATATTGCATACAGATCCATCTGTTTTTCTAAGTATTTCTCACATACATTCTTCAAAGCAAACACCTGATCCACACATCCTCTACTACTTCTGAAACCACACTGCTCTTCCCCTATCTGATGCTCTGTACATACCTTTACCCTCTCAATCAATATCCTCCCATATAATTTCACAGGAATACTCAGCAAACTTTTTATTTTTTTTTTTTTTTTTTTTTTTTTTTTTATACTTTGTCGCTGTCTCCCGCGTTTGCGAGGTAGCGCAAGGAAACAGACGAAAGAAATGGCCCAACCCCCCCCATACACATGTACATACACACGTCCACACACACAAATATACATACCTACACAGCTTTCCATGGTTTACCCCGGACGCTTCACATGCCTTGATTCAATCCACTGACAGCACGTCAACCCCTGTATACCACATCGCTCCAATTCACTCTATTCCTTGCCCTCCTTTCACCCTCCTGCATGTTCAGGCCCCGATCACACAAAATCTTTTTCACTCCATCTTTCCACCTCCAATTTGGTCTCCCTCTTCTCCTCGTTCCCTCCACCTCCGACACATATATCCTCTTGGTCAATCTTTCCTCACTCATTCTCTCCATGTGCCCAAACCATTTTAAAACACCCTCTTCTGCTCTCTCAACCACGCTCTTTTTATTTCCACACATCTCTCTTACCCTTACGTTACTTACTCGATCAAACCACCTCACACCACACATTGTCCTCAAACATCTCATTTCCAGCACATCCATCCTCCTGCGCACAACTCTATCCATAGCCCACGCCTCGCAACCATACAACATTGTTGGAACTACTATTCCTTCAAACATACCCATTTTTGCTTTCCGGGATAATGTTCTCAACTTCCACACATTTTTCAAGGCTCCCAAAATTTTCGCCCCCTCCCCCACCCTATGATCCACTTCCGCTTCCATGGTTCCATCCGCTGACAGATCCACTCCCAGATATCTAAAACACTTCACTTCCTCCAGTTTTTCACCATTCAAACTCACCTCCCAATTGACTTGACCCTCAACCCTACTGTACCTAATAACCTTGCTCTTATTCACATTTACTCTTAACTTTCTTCTTCCACACACTTTACCAAACTCCGTCACCAGCTTCTGCAGTTTCTCACATGAATCAGCCACCAGCGCTGTATCATCAGCGAACAACAACTGACTCACTTCCCAAGCTCTCTCATCCCCAACAGACTTCATACTTGCCCCTCTTTCCAAGACTCTTGCATTTACCTCCCTAACAACCCCATCCATAAACAAATTAAACAACCATGGAGACATCACACACCCCTGCCGCAAACCTACATTCACTGAGAACCAATCACTTTCCTCTCTTCCTACACGTACACATGCCTTACATCCTCGATAAAAACTTTTCACTGCTTCTAACAACTTGCCTCCCACACCATATATTCTTAATACCTTCCACAGAGCATCTCTATCAACTCTATCATATGCCTTCTCCAGATCCATAAATGCTACATACAAATCCATTTGCTTTTCTAAGTATTTCTCACATACATTCTTCAAAGCAAACACCTGATCCACACATCCTCTACCACTTCTGAAACCACACTGCTCTTCCCCAATCTGATGCTCTGTACATGCCTTCACCCTTTCAATCAATACCCTCCCATATAATTTACCAGGAATACTCAACAAACTTATACCTCTGTAATTTGAGCACTCACTCTTATCCCCTTTGCCTTTGTACAATGGCACTATGCACGCATTCCGCCAATCCTCAGGCACCTCACCATGAGTCATACATACATTAAATAACCTTACCAACCAGTCAACAATACAGTCACCCCCTTTTTTAATAAATTCCACTGCAATACCATCCAAACCTGCTGCCTTGCCGGCTTTCATCTTCCGCAAAGCTTTTACTACCTCTTCTCTGTTTACCAAATCATTTTCCCTAACCCTCTCACTTTGCACACCACCTCGACCCAAACACCCTATATCTGCTACTCTGTCATCAGACACATTCAACAAACCTTCAAAATACTCATTCCATCTCCTTCTCACATCACCACTACTTGTTATCACCTCCCCATTTACGCCCTTCACTGAAGTTCCCATTTGCTCCCTTGTCTTACGCACCCTATTTACCTCCTTCCAGAACATCTTTTTATTCTCCCTAAAATTTACTGATAGTCTCTCACCCCAACTCTCATTTGCCCTTTTTTTCACCTCTTGCACCTTTCTCTTGACCTCCTGTCTCTTTCTTTTATACTTCTCCCACTCAATTGCATTTTTTCCCTGCAAAAATCGTCCAAATGCCTCTCTCTTCTCTTTCACTAATACTCTTACTTCTTCATCCCACCACTCACTACCCTTTCTAAACAGCCCACCTCCCACTCTTCTCATTTTTTTATTTACTATACTTTGTCACAGTCTCCCGTGTTAGTGAGGTAGCGCAAGGGAACAGACAAAAGAATGGCCCAACCCTCCCCATATACATGTATATACATACACGTCCACACACACTCATACACATACCTATACATTTCAACATATACATATATATACATACACAGACATATACATATATACATATGTACATGATTCATACTTGCTGCCCTTATACATTCCCGTCACAACCCTGTCACACATGAAATGAAACCCCCCTCCCCCCCGCACGTGCACGTGGTAGCGCTAGGAAAAGACAACAAAGGCCACATTCGTTCACACTCAGTCTCTACCTGTCATGTATAATGCACCGAAACCACAGCTCCCTTTCTACATCCAGGCCCCACAAAACTTTCCATGGTTTACCCCAGATGCTTCACATGCCCTGGTTCAATCCAATGACAGTACGTCGACCCAGGTAAAGCACATAGTTCCAATTCACTCTATTCCTTGCACGCCTTTCACCCTCCTGCATGTTCAGGCCATGATCGCTCAAAATCTTTTTCACTCCATCCTTCCACCTCCAGTTTGGTCTCCCACTTCTCTTCATTCCCTCCACCTCTGACACATATATCCTCTTTGTCAATCTTTCCTCACTCATTCTCTCCATGTGACCAAACCATTTCAGTATACCCTCTTCTGTTCTCTCAACCACACTCTTTTTATTACCACACATCTCTCTTACCCTTTAATTACTTACTTGATCAAACCACCTTAAACCACATATTGTTCTTAAACATATCATTTCCAACACATCCACACTCCTCCACATGACCCTATGTATAGCCCATGCCTTGCAACCATAAAACATTGTTGGAACCACTATTCCTTCAAACGTACCCATTTTTGCTTTCTGAGATAATGTTCTCGCCTTCCACACATTCTTCAAAGCTCCCAGAACTTTTGCTCCCTCCCCCCACCCTGTGAATCACTTCTGCTTCCATGGTTCCATCTGCTGCCAAATCCACTCCCAGATATCTAGAACACTTCGCTTCCTCCAGCTTTTCTCCATTCAAACTTACCTCCTAATTGATTTGTCCCTCAACCCTACTGTACCTAATAACCTTACTCTTATTCACATTTACTCTTAAGCTTTCTTCTTTCACACGCTTTACCAAACTCAGTCACCAGCTTCTGCAGTTTCTCACACGAATCAGCCACCAGCGCTGTATCATCACTGAATAACAACTGACTCACTTCCTAACCCTCTCATCCACAACAGACTGCATACTTGCCCCTCTCTCCAAAACTTGCATTCACCTCCCTAACAACCCCATCCATAAACAAATTAAACAACCATGGAGACATCACGCACCCCTGCTGCAAACCGACATTCACTGAGAATCAGTCACTTTCCTCTCTTCCTACTCGTACACATGCCTTTCATCCTCGATAAAAACTTTTCACTGCTTCTAGCAACTTGCCTCCCACACCATATACTCCTAATACCTTCCATAGAGTATCTCTATCAACTCTATGATATGCCTTCTCCAGATCCATAAATGCTACATACAAATCCATTTGTTTTTCTAACTATTTCTCACATACATTCTTCAAAGCAAACACCTGATCCACGCATCCTCTACCACTTCTGAAACCACACTGCTCTTCCCCAGTTTGATTCTCTGTACATGCCTTCTGTCTCTCAATTGATACCCTCCCATATGATTTCCCAGGAATACTCAACAAATTTATACCTCTGTAATACTCAGCAAACTTATGCCTCTGTAATTTGAACACTCACTTTTATCCCCTTTGCCTTTGTACACTGGCACTATGAATGCATTCCGCCAATCCTCTGGCACTTCGCCATGATCCATACATACATTGTCGTATGCGCGTTATTTTTCTCCTTCAAAAACACGTTTTTATTCTCCCTGAAATTCAATGATACTCTCTCACCTCAACTCTCATTTGCCCTCATTTTCACCTCTTGCACCTTTCTCTTGACCTCTTGTTGCTTTCTTTTATACATCTCCCAGTCATTTGCAGTTCTTCCCTGCAAAAACCATCCAAACACCTCTCTCTTCTCTTTCACTAACAATCTTGCTTCTTCAGCCCACCACTCACTACCCTTTCTAATCTGCCCACCTCTGACTTTTCCCATGACACGTGCATCTTTAGTGCAAGCCATCACTGCTTCCCTAAATACATACCATTCCTCCCCACTCCCCTTACATCATTTGCTCTCACCTTTTGCCTTTCTACACTCAATCTCCTTTGGTACTTCCTCACACAATTCTCTTTTCTAAGGTCACTAAGTCTCACCACTTTCTTCTCCCCAACCTTCTCTCTTCTTTTCTGGAAACCTATACAAATTTTCACCTTCACCTCCCCAAAATAGTGATCAGACATCCCTCCAGATGCCCCTCTCAGCAAATTTAACATCCAAAAGTCTCTTTAACATACCTATCAATTTATATGTAATCCAATAACGCCCCCCGACCATCTCTCCTAGTCACATACGTATACTTACGTATATCTCTTTTTAAACCAGGTATTCCCAATCACCAGTCCTTTTTCAGCACACAATTCCACAAGGAATTCACCATTTCAATTTACAACACTGAACACCCCATGTACACCAATTATACCCTCAACTGCCACAATACTCACCTTCGCATTCAAATCACCCAAGACTATAACATGGTTTCATGCATCAAAGCTGCTAACACACTCACTCAGCTAATGCCAAAACACTTGCCTCATGATTTTTGTTCTCATGCCCAAGTACATAGGCACTAATAATGACCCATCTCTCTCCATCCACTTTCAGTTTTACCCTCATCAATCTAGAATTTACCTTCTTACACTATCACATACTCCCACAACTCCTGTTTCAGGAGTAGTGCTAATCCTTCCTTTGCTCGTGTCCTCTCACCAACCCCTTGCTTTACTCCCAAGACATTCCCAAATCAGTCCTCCCCTTTACCCTTGATCTTTGGTTTATTCAGAGCCAAAACATCCAGGTTTTTCTCCTCAAACATAATACCTATCTCTCCTTTTTTCTCATCTTGGCTACATCCACACACATTCAGACACCCCAATCTGATCCTTTGAGGATGAGCACTCCTCGCATAATTCCTTCTTCTGTTTCCCCTTTTAGAAATTTAGATATAAGGAGAAGGAGTTTCTAGCCCCCCCCGCTCCCACCCCCTTTGGTCGCCTTGTCCAACACGTGGGGAATATGTGGGAAGTATTCTTCCTTCCCAATCCTCAGGGATAAGTAAAGTGTGTAGAATAGAAAACCTTGTTTTGAGAAGTTGCAAAGATGCTGCAATAGATAGAATAAAAGAAGTTAAAGATGTTCGTAGATTATTTGATAAAACTTTAAAGGAGAGCAATGAGGTATTTTATAAGGAAGTAATTAAGTGTAAATGAGAGGTTTGTGTATGATATATCTTCCTATAAATACTTTCTGTGAGATTTTGCCTGAAAAGCAGAGCTAGAACAGTGCAGTCTCTGCATGTCTTGCTTGTTGAATCTCACTGTTTTTCTTAGCTGCCATGAATTTTACATAGATACCAATGCAAGGCTCATCACAATTTGGCCTCAACTATGTATCTAGTTTTTTTAATGTTTCTGTAGTTGCTCCATGTATGTTTTTTACTGTATCTCCCCTGATATTGCACTGAACAATTATTTCCAACCTTTTTCCAGGACTTTCCTTTATTTTCTTTTTTTTTTTTGTATATTCCTAGTTACTATTCCAGACTTGGTTACATTTGTATCTTCCTTGCTGAGTGCTTTTATACCTTAGACATTATTTTTAGTGCCTTGTATTTGCTGCCATTTATTGAGATTACCTAAGACAGAACCGCCTCTTGATGGAACTCTCCAATATTCTGAAAATTTATTTTGATCTTGGACATTTTATTCTTTTCCAGCCATTGAAAATATCAAGTTGACCTGTTTATCTCAAGAAAAGGCTTTCAGGCTATAGGGAAACACTTCCTACTATGTTATAAAGTCACCCCCTTTTTTAATAAATTCCACTGCAGTACCATCCAAACCTGCCACTTTGCCTGATTTCATCCTCAAAGCTTTCACTACATCTTCTCTGTTTTCCAAACTATTCTTCCTGACCCTTTCGCTTTGCACACCACCCCGACCAAAACACCCTATATCTGCCACTCTGTCATCAAACATATTCAAGAAACTTTCAAAATACTCACTCCATCTCCTTGTCTCTTCATCACTACCTGTTATTACCTTCCCACTTGCCCCCTTCACCGATGTTCCCATTTGTTATTTTGTCTGATGCATGTTGTTACCTCCTTCCAAAACATCTTTTTATTCTCCCTAGAATTAAATGATACTCTCTCATCCCACCTCTCATTTGCCCTCTTTTTCAGCCCTTGCACCTTATGTGTGTGTGTGTGTGTGTGTGTGTGTGTGTCTGTCTGTCTGTGTGTCTGTGTGTCTGTGTGTCTTTGTTTGTGTGTCTGTGTATGTATATATACGTGCATGTGCATATATGTGTATATGTGTATGTGAGTGGATGGGTCCTTCATTTTCTGTTTCCCAGTGCTACCTTGAAAGTGAGTGAGCTTGGAAATGAGGCTTGTGTGAGGAAGTACCAGGAGAGAAAGTGTAGAATGGGAAAAGGTAAGGGCAAATAATGTGAGGGAATGGGATGTTTTAGGGAAGCAGTGATTGCATATGCAAGAGATGCATGTGGCATGAGAAAGGTGGGAGATGGGAATATCAAAATGGGTAGTGAGTGGTGGTATGAAGAAGTAAAGTTATTAGTGAAAGAGAAAAAAGGAGTTTGGACAATACTTGAAAAGAAGGAGTGCAAATGACCAGGAGATGAATAAGAGAAAGTGGCAGGTCAAGAGGAAGGTGCAAGAGTTGATAAAGAGGGCAAATGAGAGTTGAGGTGAGAGTATCCTTAAACTTTAGGGAGAATAGAAATATGTTAATAATGTGCATAAGACAAGAGAACAAATGGGAATGTCGGTGAGGGGGAGCGAGAGGGAAGTGATAACAAGTAGTGATGAAGTGAGGAGGAGGTGGAGTGAGTGTTTTGAAGGTTCGATGTATGTGTTTGATGATAGAGTGGTAGATGTAGGGTGTTTTGGTGAGGGTGGTGTGTGAAGTGAGACAGTCAAGGAGAGTGGTTTAGTGAAGAGAAAAGAGGTGGTGAAAGCCTTGCAGAAGATGAAATTTGGCCAGGTGGCAGGTTTGGATGGTATTGCTATTGATTGATTAGTTGATGAAGTGCCTGAGGATTGGCAAAATGCATGTATAGTGCCATTGTACAAAGACAAAGGGAGTAAAGGTGAGTGTTCATACTACAGAGGCATATGTTTGTTGAGTATTCCTAGAAAATTGTATGGGAGGGTATTGATTGAGAGGGTGAAGGCAGGTACAGGGCATCATATTGGGTAGGAGCAGTGTGGTTTCAGAAGCAATGGATGTGTAAATCAGTTGTTTGCTGTGAAGAATGTGTGAAAAATATTTAGAAAAGCAGATGGATTTCTATGTGGCATTTATGGATCTGGAGAAGGAATATGATAAGCTTGATGGAGATGCTTTATGGAAGATCTTAAGAGTATATCGTGTGGGAGATAGGCTGCTAGAAGCTGTGAGAAGGTCTTATCATGGGTTTAAGGCATGTGTACAAGAAGGAAGAGAAGAGAGTGACTGATTCTCAGTGAAGGTTGGTCTGTGGCAGGGATGTTTGATGTTCCATTGTTGTTTAATTTGTTTATGGATGGGATGGTTAGGGAGGTAAATGCTGGAGTTTTGGAGAGAGGGGTGAGTATGCAGTCTGTTTTGGATGACTGGTCCTGGGAAGTGAGTCAATTGTTGTTCACTGATGATACAGATTTGAGTGAGAAACTGCAGAAAATGGTGACTGAATTTGGTAAAGTGTGTGAAAGGAGAAAGTTGAGAGTGAACATGAATAAGAGAAAGGTTATTAGGTTCAGCAGGGTTGAGGGACAAGTTAGTTGGGATGTGAGTTTGAATGGAGAGAAATTGGTGGAGGTGAAGTGATTTAGATATCTGGGAGTGGACTTAGCAGCAAATGGAACCAAGGAAGTGGAAGTGAGTCATAGGGTGGGGGAGAGGGTGAAAGTTTTGGGAGCAATGAAGATTGTATGGAAAGAGAGAATGTTATCTCGGAGAGCAAAAATGGGCAGGTTTGAAGGAATAGTAGTTCCAACAGTGTTATATGGTTCTGAGGCATGTGCTATAGATAGGGTTGTACAGAGGAGGGTGGATGTGTTGGAGATGAAATTTTTGATGACAATATGTGGTGTGAGGTGGTTTGACTGAGACTGTTATGAAAGGACAAGAGGGATGTGTGGTAATGAAAAGATTGTGGTTGAGAGAACAGAAGAGGGTGTGTTGAAATTGTTTGGACATATGGAAAGAATGTGTGAGGAGAGGTTATATGTGTCAGAGGTGGAGGGAACAAGGAGAAGTGGGAGACCAATTTGGAGGTGGAAGGATTGACGGAAAAAGATTTTGAGCAATCAGGGACTGAACGTGCAGGAGGGTGAGAGGCATGCAAGGAATAGAGTGAATTGGAACGAGGTGTATGCCGAGGTTGACATGGTGTCAGTGGACTGAACTAAAGCATATGAAACATCTGGGGTAAACCATGGAAAGGTCTGTGGGGCCTGAATGTGGATAGGGAGCTTTGGTTGCAGTGCATTATACATAACAGGTAGAGACTGAGTGTGAACGAATGTGGCCTTTTTGTCTGTTACTCTGGCACTACTCAGTTGACACAGGGGATGGCAATGCTGTTTCCTGTGCGACAGGGTTGCACTGGGGATTGCTGAATGCAAGCGAGTATGAACATTTATATGTGTACATATGTATATGTCTTTGTATGTGTATGTATATTTATTTATTCATTTTATTATACTTTGTCGCTGTCCCCTGTGTTAGCGAGGTAGCGCAAGGAAACAGATGAAAGAATGGCCCAACCCACCCACATATACATTTATATACATACACGTCCACACACGCACATATACATGCCTATACGTCTCAAAGTATACATATATATATATACACACACAGACACATACATATATACATATGTACATAATTCATACTGTCTACCCTTATTCATTCCCGTCGCCACCCCACCACACATGAAATGAAAACCCCCTCCCCCGCATGTGCGCGAGGTAGTGCTAGGAAAAGACAACAAAGGCTACATTCGTTCACACTCAATCTCTAGCTGTCATGTATAATGCACCGAAACCACAGCTCCCTTTCCACATCCAGGCCTGACAAAACTTTCCATGCTTTACCCCAGACGCTTCACATGCCCTGTTTCAATCCATTCACAGCACGTCGACCCCAGTATACCACATCGTTCCAATTCATTCTATTCCTTGCACGCCTTTCACCCACCTGCATGTTCAGGCCCCGATCACTCAAAATCTTTTTCACTCCATCTTTCCACCTCCAATTTGGTCTCTCACTTCTCCTCATTCCCTCCATCTCTGGCACATATATCCTCTTGGTCAATCGTTCCTCACTCATTCTCACCATGTGACCAAACCATTTCAAAACACCTTCTTCTGCTCTCTCCACCACACTCTTTTTATTACCACACATCTCTCTTACCCTTTCATTACTTACTCGATCAAACCACCTCCCACCACATATTGTCCTCAAACATCTCATTTCCAGCACGTCCACCCTCCTCTGCACAGCTCTATCTATAGTCCACGCCTCGCAACCATATAACATTGTTGGAACCACTATTCCTTCAAACATACCCACTTTTGCTTTCCAAGATAATGTTCTCGACTTCCACACATTTTTCAATGCTCCCAGAACTTTCGCCCCCACCCACACCTTATGATTCACTTCCACTTCCATGGTTCCATCCGCTGCCAAATCCACTCCCAGATATCTAAAACACTTCACTTCCTCCAGTTTTTCTCCATTCAAACTTACCTCCCAGTTGACTTGTCCCTCAACCCTACTGTACCTAATAACCTTGTTTTAATTCACATTTACTCTGAGCTTTCTTCTTTCACACAGTTTACCAAACTCAGTCATCAGCTTCTGCAGTTTCTCACATGAATCAGCCACCAGCACTGTATCATGAGCGAACAACTACTGACACTTCCCAAATTCTCTCATCCACAAAAGACAGCATACTTACACCTCTTTCCAAAACTCTTGCATTCATCTCCCTGACAACCCCATCCACAAACAAATTAAACAACCATGAAGACATCATGCACCCCTGCCACAAACCAACATTCACTGAGAACCAATCACTTTCATCTCTTCCTACACATACACATGCATTATATCCTAGATAAAACTTTTCACTGCTTCTAACAATTTACCTCCCACACCATATATTCTTAATACCTTCCACAGAGCATCTCTATCAACTCTATCATATGCCTTCTCCAAATCCATAAATGCTACGTACAAATCCATTCGCTTTTCTAAGTATTTCTCACATACATTCCTCAAAGCAAACACCTGATCCACACATCCTCTACCACTTCTGAAACCACACTGCTTTCCCCAGTCTGATGCTCTGTACATGCCTTCATCCTCTCAATCAATACCCTCCCATATAATTTCCCGGGAATACTCAACAAACTAAAACCTCTGTCATTTGAGCTCTCACTCTTATCCGCTTTGCCTTTGAACAATGGCACTATGCAACCATTCTGCCAGTCCTCAGGCACCTCACCATGAGTCGTACATACATCAAATAACCTTACCAACCAGTCACCAATACAGTCACCCCCTTTTTTTAATAAATTCCACTGCAATACCATCCAAACTTGCTGCCTTGATGGTTTTCATCTTCCGCAAAGCTTTTACTACCTCTTCTCTCTTTACCAAATCATTCCCCCTAACCTTCTCACTTTGCACACCACCTCGACCAAAGGACCCTATATCTGCCACTCTATAATCAAACACATTCACTAAACCTTCAAAATACTCACTCCATCTCCTTCTCACATCACCACTACTTGTTATCACCTCCCCATTAGCCCCCCTTCACTGAAGTTCCCATTTGTTCCCTTTTTTACGCACTTTACCTCCTTTCAAAACATCTTTTTATTCTCCGTAATATTTAATGATACTCTCTCACCCCAACTCTCATTTGCCCTCTTTTTCACCTCTTGCACCTTTCTCTTGACCCTCTGCCTTTCTTTTATACATTTCCCAGTCATTTGCATTATTTCCATACAATAATCGTCCAAACGCCTCTCTCTTCTCTTTCACTAATAATCTAACTTCTTCATCCCACCACTCACTACCCTTTCTAATCTGCCCACCTCCCATGCTTCTCATGCCACAAGCATCTTTTGCACAAGCCGTCACTGCTTCCCTAAATACATCCCATTCCTCCCCCACTCCCCTTGCGTCCTTTGTTCTCACCTTTTTCCATTCTGTATTCAGTCTCTCCTGGTACTTCTTCGCACAAGTCTCCTTCCCAAGTTCACTTACTCTCACCACTCTCCTCACCCCAACATTCTCTCTTGTTTTCTGAAAACCTCTACAAATCTTCACCTTAGCCTCCACAAGATGATGATCAGACATCCCTCCAGTTGCTCTTCTCAGTACATTAACATCCAAAAGTCTCTCTTTCGCACGCCTATCAATTAACACGTAATCCAGTAATACTCTCTGGGTATCTCTCCTACTTACATACGTTATATTTATTATTTATTTGGCTTTGTCGCTGTCTCCCGCATTAGCGAGGTAGCGCAAGGAAACAGACGAAAGAATGGTCCAACCCACCCACATATACATGTATATACATACACGTCCACACTCGCAAATATGCATACCTATACCTTTATTCATTCCCATCGCCACCTTGCCACACATGGAATAACAACTCCATCCCCCTCATGTGAGCACGGTAGCGCTAGGAAAAGACAGTAAAGGCCCCATTCTTTCACACTCAGTCTCTAGATGTCATGTAATAATGCACCGAAGCCACAGCTCCCTTTCCACATCCAGGCACCACAGAACTTTCCATGGTTTATCCCAGACGCTTCACATGCCCTGGTTCAATCCATTGACAGCACGTCGACCCTGCTATACCACATCGTTCCAATTCACTCTATTCGTTGCACGCCTTTCACCCTCCTTCCATGTTCAGGACCCGATCACTCAAAATCTTTTTCACTCCATCTTTCCACCTCCAATTTGGTCTCCCACTTCTCCTTGTTCCCTCCACCTCTGACACATATATCCTCTTGGTCAATCTCTCCTCACTCATTCTCTCCATGTGACCATACCATTTCAAAACACCCTCTTCTGCTCTCTCAACCACACTCTTTTTATTACCACACATCTCTCTTACCCTATTATTACTTACTCGATCAAACCACCTCACAGCACATATTGTCCTCAAACATCTCATTTCCAGCACATCCACCCTCCTCTGCACAACCCATAGCCCACGCCTTGCAACCATACAACATTGTTGGAACCAGTATTCCTTCAAACATACCCATTTTCGCTTTCCGAGATAATGTTCTCAACTTCCATACATTCTTCAAGGCACCCAGAATTTTCACCCCCTCCCCCACCCTATGATTCACTTCCGCTTCCATGGTTCCATCCGCTGCCAAATCCACTCCCAAATATCTAAAACACTTCACTTCCTCCAGTTTTTCTCCATTCAAACTTACCTCCCAATGACTTGACCCTGAACCCTACTGTACCTAATAACCTTGCTCTTATTCACATTTACACTCAACTTTCTTCTTTCACACACTTTACCAAACTCAGTCACCAGCTTCTGCAGTTTCTCACATGAATCAGCCACCAGCGGTGTATCATCAGCAAACAACAAATGACTCACTTCCCAAGCTCTCTCATCCACAACAGACTGCATACTTGCCCCTCTTTCCAAAACTCTTGCATCCACCTCCCTAACTACCCCATCCATAAACAAATTAAACAAACAAGGAGACATCACACACCCCTGCCGCAAACCTACATTCACTGAGAACCAATCACTTTCCTTTCTTCCTACACATACAACTTGCCTCCCACACCATATATGCTTAAGACCTTCCACAGAGCATCTCTATCAACTCTGTCATATGCCTTCTCCAGATCCATAAATGCTGCATACAAATACATTTGCTTTTCTAAGTATTTCTCACATATATTCTTCAAAGCAAACACCTGATCAACACATCCTCTACCACCTCTGAAACCACACTGCTCATCCCCAATCTGATGCTCTGTGCATGCCTTCACTCTCTCAATCAATACGCTCCCATATAATTTCCCAAGAATACTCACAAAATTTATACCTCTGTAATTTGAGCACTCACTCTTATCCCCTTTGCCTTTGTACAATGGCACTTTGCAAGCATTCCGCCAATCCTCAGGCACCTCACCATGAATCATACATATTTAAATAACCTTACCAACCAGTCAACAACACAGTCACCCCCTTTTTTAATAAATTCCACTGCAATACCATCCAAACCTGCTGCCTTGCCGGCTTTCATCTTCCGCAAAGCTTTTACTACCTCTTCTCTCTTTACCCAATCATTTTCCCTAACCCTCTCACTTTGCACACCACCTCAACCAAAACACTCTATATCTGCCAATCTATCATCAAACACATTCAACAAACCTTCAAAATACTCACTCCATCTCCTTCTCACATCACCACTACTTGTTATCACCTCCCCATTTGCCCCCTTCACTGAAGTTCCCATTTGTTCCCTTGTCTTACGCACTTTATTTACCTCCTTCCAAAACATCTTTTTATTCTCTCTAAATTTAATGATACTCTCTCACCCCAACTCTCATTTGCCCTCTTTTTCACCTCTTGCACCTTTCTCTTGACCTCCTGCCTCTTTCTTTTATAAACCTTCCACTCATTTGCATTATTTCCCTGCAAAAAATTGTCCAAATGCCTCTCTCTTCTCTTTCACTAATAATCTTACTTCTTCATCCCACCACTCACTACCCTTTCTAATCTGCCCACCTCCCACGCTTCTCATGCCACAAGCATCTTTTGCACAAGCCATCACTGCTTCTGTAAATACATCCCATTCCTCCCCCACTCCCCTTACATCCTTTGTTCTCACCTTTTTCCATTCTGTACTCAGTCTCTCCTGGTACTTCCTCACACAAGTCCCCTTCCCAAGCTCACTTACTCTCACCACTCTCTTCACCCCAACATTCTCTCTTCTTTTCAGAAAACCTCTACAAATCTTCACCTTTGCCTCCACAAGATAATGATCAGACATCCCTTCAGTTGCACCTCTCAGTACATTAACATCCAAAAGTCTCTCTTTCGCACGCCTATCAATTAACACTTAATCCAATAACGTTCTCTGGCCATCTCTCCTACTTACATACGTATACTTATGTATATCTCTCTTTTTAAACCAGGTATTCCCAATCACCAGTCCTTTTTCAGCACATAAATCTACAAGCTCTTCACCATTTAAATTTAAAACACTAAACACCCATGTACACCAATTATTCCCTCAACTACCACATTACTCACCTTTGCATTCAAATCACCCATCTCTATAACCCGGTCTCGTGTGTCAAAACCACTAACACACTCATTCAGCTGCTCCCAAAACACTTGACTCTCATGATCTTTCTTCTCATGCCCAGGTGCATATGCACCAATAATCACCCATCTCTCTCTTTCAGTTTTACCCATATCAATCTAGAGTTTACTTTCCTACACTCTATCACATACTCCCACCACTCCTGTTTCAGGAGCAGTGCTACTCCTTCCCTTGCTCTTGTCCTCTCACTAACCCCTGACTTTACTCCCAAGACATTCCCAAACCACTCTTCCCCTTTACCCTTGAGCTTTGTTTCACTCAGAGCCAAAACATCCAGGTTCCTTTCCTCAAACATACTACCTATCTCTTCTTTTTTCTCATCTTGGTTGCATCCATACACATTTAGACACCCCAATCTGAGTCTTCGTGGAGGATGAGTACTCCTCGCGTGACTCCTTCTGTTTCCCTTTCAGAAAGTTAAAATACAAAGAGGGGAGGGTTTCTAGCCCCCCGCTCCCGTCTCCTTTAGTCGCCTTGCACGACACGTGAGGAGTGCGTAGGAAGTATTCTTTCTCTCTTATCCCCAGGGATATCTCTCCTATCCCCTATGACACTTACATACGTATACTTATGTATATCTCTCTTTTTAAACCAGGTATTCCCAATCACCAGTCTTTTTTCAGCACATAAATCTGCAAGCTCTTCACCATTACCATTTGCAACACTGAACACCCCATATATACCAATTATTCCCTCAACTGCCATATTACTCACCTTTGCATTCAAATCACCCATCACTATAACCTGATCTCGTGCATCAAAACTACTAACACAATCACTCAGCTGCTCCCAAAACACTAACCTCTCATGATCTTTCTTCTCATGACCAGGTGCATATGCACCAATAATCACCATCTCTCTCCATCAACTTTCAGTTTTACCCATATCAATCTAGAGTTTACTTTCTTACACTCTATCACATACTCCCACCACTCCTGTCTCAGGAGTAGTGCTACTCCTTCCCTTGCTCTTGTCCTCTCACTAACCCCTAACTTTACTGCCAAGACATTCCCAAAGCTTTCTTCCGCTTTACCCTTGAGCTTCGTTTCACTCAAAGCCAAAACATCCAGTTTTCTTTCCTCAAACACACTACATATCTCTCCTTTTTTCTCATCTTGGTTACATCCAAACACATTTAGACACCCCAATCTGAGCCTTCGAAGAGGATGAACACTCCCCACATGACTCCTTCTTCTGTTTCCCCGTTTAAAAAGTTAAAATACAAGGAGAGGGAGGGTTTCTAGCCCCCGCTCCCGTCCCCTTTAGTCGCCTTCTATGACACATCAGGAATGCATAGGAAGTATTCTTTCTCCCCTATCCCCTATGTATGTATATATTCATATGTTGATATGTGTATTTATCTATATGTACTTTTATGGGTGTTTATGTACATATGTGTGTATATAAGTGGATTGGTCTTTCTTCTTGTTTCCTGGTGCTACCTTACTGATGCAGGAAACAGTGGTCTCAATTCAAACTTACATCCCATCTAATTTGTGCCTCAACCCTCTGAATAAAAGGCTATTAACCTCAGACTTTTCCAAACTAAGTCACCAACTTATGCAGTTTCTCACTTGAATCAGCCATCACTGCTGTATAATTGGCAAACAACAACTAACTTACTTCCTAGTCACTCTCATCTCTTCCCACTCGTACACATGCCTTACAGCCTTGATAAGAACTTCTCTGCTTTGAACTGCTTACCTCCCTCACCATTATATTCTTAATACCTTCCACAAAGCATCTCTGGTAACCCTATTATATGCTTTCTCCAGATCCATAAATGCCACATACAAATCCAACTCTTTTTCTAATCATGTCTTACACACATTCTTCAGTGCAAACACCTAATCCACATATCCCTTACCTCTTATGAAACCACACTGCTCCTCCCCAATCTGATGCTCTGTACCCGCCTTCACCCTCTCAGTCAATACCCTCCCATGCAATTTTCCTGGTACACTAAGCAAATTTATGCCTGTGCGGTTTGAACACTCACCTTTATCCCCTATACCTTTGTACATTGGCACTACTCATGCCTTTTGCCAATCATCAAGCACTTCATCATGTTCCATGCATACATTAAATATCCATACCAACCAATCAACAACATATTCACCCCTCTTCTTAATGAATTCATCTGTAATGCCATACACTCTTGCTGCCTTGTGTGTTGCAGAAGCTTGCTGAGTATCACTTGGTCTAGCTAATAGTTGGGGGCACAAAAGCAATGAGCTTTCAGGAGCAAAAACTAAAGTAATATCTATAGGAAAGGGAAAGGGAACCAGCATTGCAGTATGGGGGCAAATGGGTTAGGTTTTGAAGTTAGCCTTGGGAGAATTGATGTCGAACTGCTTTCAACTCAATTCTATTAAGTATGGATGTAGAGCCAGAATCACCCCAGATATGAGAGCAGCATTGTACACAAAGACGGACCAATCCTCTGTATAAACAGCACTGTTTAGAAGGAAAGAAATTTCGATATCTAAACAGGACTCCCAGTTTCTAAGAAGCAAACTTATCTATTTCCGTAATGGGGGATTCCAAGATAGTGTGGCTGTTACAGTAAGACCAGGTATTTTCATTGAGCCAAAAGGTGGAAATACAGATCCATGAAAGGAGAGAGGGAAATTTTGAGGAATTTTTGATAGAGAGGTGAGCTAAAACTGGTCTTGGTGGCATGAAATTTAACCAGACTTTGTCTATCCTGCTGATATGGCCTTTCCAAATCTAAGTTTATTGTGAAAATTGTGTCAAGGTGAGATGCAGATCGAGTGATAGAAGATGGAGTAGGTTTGAAGAATGTGAAAGAATGCATTACTGAGTTGTCAGCATATGAGTGCATTTAGCTGTTTATTGAAGAAAGGAAGTTGTTGATAAAAAGGAAAAAAGATGTAGGAGACAGGACAAAACCTTGAGTTTCACAGCTGTTGGTGGGGAATGGGGATAGGCAGATCCATCAACAACCATGAAGATGGATTGGCTAGAGATGAAGCTAGACATGAGGAAGCAAAGTGAGGAAGGGAAGCCAAAGGATCGTAGCTTAGAGATGAGACCCTGATGCTGCACCCTATCAAGAGCTGTGGATATGTCAAGGGCACCCACATAGCATTCCCAAAAATCTTTGAGGGATGATGACCAGACACTATTAAGATAGGAAAGAATAGCACCAGTGGATCTCACTCTATGGAAGCCATACTGGCAGTCAGAGGGAAGACTGCATGATTCAAGAAGTCTAAGGATATGTGGTGGGATTCAAAGACTGGAAGAAGTAGTGTCAAAGCAACAAGGCAGTAGTCAGATGAGTTAGATCAGTCACCCCTCTTAGGGATAGGATGTACCAAAACATGCTTCCAAGAAAAAGGAAAAGTTAGGGTTTTCAAACAGAAACAGAACAGATGAGCAAACACAGGTGCAAGTTTAGTCACACTTTCAGAGAGAGAAATGCTTTTTGAACTATTTGTAAAGAGATTATGGAGAGGGGAATAGGATTTGTACATAATCACTGTTTCCCGCGTCAGCACAGTAGTGTCAGGAAACAGATGAAGAATAGCCCATCCACTCATATACACGCATATATATATATATATATATATATATATATATATATATATATATATATATATATATAGTACATTAGGATGGAAATATATGAGCATATTAAATGAATGACTCAAATTTTGTCAGTGAAACCCGAGACAGACTTCCCCAGAACTTTTTTTTAAAGGGGAAGTAAATGTTTATAGTTGTGTTACTGTAGTGATAGTTTTCATACATGGTGTTTTGACAAGAAAATAGTGAAATTGGAGAAAAATGTAGCTTAGACATTGAAGCTTATTGATACAGTGGTTAAATTGATGAGAACTGCTATTGACGTTTGTGTAAATAAATTATACATTTCCTTTTTCCATAGCCAGAGGTTGAACCATTATGTGACATTCATTTTTTTCATTCAGTTCAAGCTAAAAGTTTCAGTTTTCTAAATTGTTTCTTACATTTTTCATATGTATATATATGTATGTGTGTGTGTGTGTATATGTACATATGTATGTGTATGTGTGTGTATGTGTATATGTATATATATATGTATATTATCCCTGGGGATAGGGGTGAAAGAATACTTCCCACGTATTCCTCGCGTGTCGTAGAAAGCGACTAAAGGGGACGGGAGCGGGGGGCCAGAAATCCTCCCCTCCTTGTATTAACTTTCTAAAATGGGAAACAGAAGAAGGAGTCACGCGGGGAGTGCTCATCCTCCTCGAAGGCTCAGAGTGGGGTGCCTAAATGTGTGTGGATGTAACCAAGATGTGAAAAAAGGAGAGATAGGTAGTATGTTTGAGGAAAGGAACCTGGATGTTTTGGCTCTGAGTGAAACGAAGCTCAAGGGTAAAGGGGAAGAGTGGTTTGGGAATGTCTGGGGAGTAAAGTCAGGGGTTAGTGAGAGGACAAGAGCAAGGGAAGGAGTAGCAATACTCCTGAAACAGGAGTTGTGGAAGTATGTGATAGAATGTAAGAAAGTAAATTCTCGATTAATATGGGTAAAACTGAAAGTTGATGGAGAGAGGTGGGTGATTATTGGTGCATATGCACCTGGGCATGAGAAGAAAGATCATGAGAGGCAAGTGTTTTGGGAGCAGCTGAATGAGCGTGTTAGTGGTTTTGATGCACGAGACCGGGTTATAGAGATGGGTGATTTGAATGCAAAGGTGAGTAATGTGGCAGTTGAGGGAATAATTGGTATACATGGGGTGTTCAGTGTTGTAAATGGAAATGGTGAAGAGCTTGTAGATTTATGTGCTGAAAAAGGACTGATGATTGGGAATACCTGGTTTAAAAAGCGAGATATACATAAGTATACTTATGTAAGTAGGAGAGATGGCCAGAGAGCGTTATTGGATTACGTGTTAATTGACAGGCGTGCGAAAGAGAGACTTTTGGATGTTAATGTGCTGAGAGGTGCAACTGGAGGGATGTCTGATCATTATCTTGTGGAGGCTAAGGTGAAGATTTGTATGGGTTTTCAGAAAAGAAGAGTGAATGTTGGGGTGAAGAGGGTGGTGAGAGTAAGTGAGCTTGGGAAGGAGACCTGTGTGAGGAAGTACCAGGAGAGACTGAGTACAGAATGGAAAAAGGTGAGAACAATGGAAGTAAGGGGAGTGGGGGAGGAATGGGATGTATTTAGGGAATCAGTGATGGATTGCGCAAAAGATGCTTGTGGCATGAGAAGAGTGGGAGGTGGGTTGATTAGAAAGGGTAGTGAGTGGTGGGATGAAGAAGTAAGAGTATTAGTGAAAGAGAAGAGAGAGGCATTTGGACAATTTTCGCCGGGAAAAAATGCAATTGAGTGGGAGATGTATAAAAGAAAGAGACAGGAGGTCAAGAGAAAGGTGCAAGAGGTGAAAAAAAGGGCAAATGAGAGTTGGGGTGAGAGAGTATCATTAAATTTTAGGGAGAATAAAAAGATGTTCTGGAAGGAGGTAAATAAAGTGCGTAAGACAAGGGAGCAAATGGGAACTTCAGTGAAGGGCGCAAATGGGGAGGTGAAAACAAGTAGTGGTGATGTGAGAAGGAGATGGAGTGAGTATTTTGAAGGTTTGTTGAATGTGTTTGATGATAGAGTGGCAGATATAGGGTGTTTTGGTCGAGGTGGTGTGCAAAGTGAGAGGGTTGGGGAAAATGATTTGGTAAACAGAGAAGAGGTAGTGAAAGCTTTGCGGAAGATGAAAGCCGGCAAGGCAGCAGGTTTGGATGGTATTGCAGTGGAATTTATTAAAAAAGGGGGTGACTGTATTGTTGACTGGTTGGTAAGGTTATTTAATGTATGTATGACTCATGGTGAGGTGCCTGAGGATTGGCGGAATGCGTGCATAGTGCCATTGTACAAAGGCAAAGGGGATAAGAGTGAGTGCTCAAATTACAGAGGTATAAGTTTGTTGAGTATTCCTGGTGAATTATATGGGAGGGTATTGATTGAGAGGGTAAAGGCATGTACAGAGCATCAGATTGGGGAAGAGCAGTGTGGTTTCAGAAGTGGTAGAGGATGTGTGGATCAGGTGTTTGCTTTGAAGAATGTATGTGAGAAATACTTAGAGAAGCAAATGGATTTGTATGTAGCATTTATGATTCTGGAGAAGGCATATGATAGAGTTGATAGAGATGCTCTGTGGAAGGTATTAAGAATATATGGTGTGGGAGGAAAGTTGTTAGAAGCAGTGAAAAGTTTTTATCGAGGATGTAAGGCATGTGTACGTGTAGGAAGAGAGGAGAGTGACTGGTTCTCAGTGAATGTAGGTTTGCGGCAGGGGTGTGTGATGTCTCCATGGTTGTTTAATTTGTTTATGGATGGGGTTGTTAGGGAGGTAAATGCAAGAGTTTTGGAAAGAGGTGCAAGTATGAAGTCTGTTGGGGATGAGAGAGCTTGGGAAGTGAGTCAGTTGTTGTTCGCTGATGATACAGCGCTGGTGGCTGATTCATGTGAGAAACTGCAGAAGCTGGCGACTGAGTTTGGTAAAGTGTGTGGAAGAAGAAAGTTAAGAGTAAATGTGAATAAGAGCAAGGTTATTAGGTGCAGTAGGGTTGAGGGTCAAGTCAATTGGGAGGTGAGTTTGAATGGAGAAAAACTGGAGGAAGTGAAGTGTTTCGTCTGTTTCCTTGCGCTACCTCGCAAACGCGGTAGACAGCGACAAAGTATAATAAATAAATAAAATAAATTTATATATATATATATATATATATATATATATATATATATATATATATATATATATATATATATATATATATTATTATTATTATTATTATTATTATACTTTGTCGGTCTCCCGCGTTTGCGAGGTAGCGCAAGGAAACAGACGAAAAAAATGGCCCAACCCCCCCCATACACATGTATATACATACGTCCACACACGCAAATATACATACCTACACAGCTTTCCATGGTTTACCCCAGATGCTTCACATGCCTTGATTCAATCCACTGACAGCACGTCTACCCCGGTATACCACATCGCTCCAATTCACTCTATTCCTTGCCCTCCTTTCACCCTCCTGCATGTTCAGGCCCCGATCACACAAAATCTTTTTCACTCCATCTTTCCACCTCCAATTTGGTCTCCCTCTTCTCCTTGTTCCCTCCACCTCCGACACATATATCCTCTTGGTCAATCTTTCCTCACTCATTCTCTCCATGTGCTCAAACCACTTCAAAACACCCTCTTCTGCTCTCTCAACCACGCTCTTTTTATTTCCACACATCTCTCTTACCGTTACGTTACTCACTCGATCAAACCACCTCACACCACACATTGTCCTCAAACATCTCATTTCCAGCACATCCATCCTCCTGTGCACAACTCTATCCATAGCCCACGCCTCGCTACCATACAACATTGTTGGAACCACTATTCCTTCAAACATACCCATTTTTGCTTTCCGAGATAATGTTCTCGACTTCCACACATTCTTCAAGGCCCCCAGAATTTTCGCCCCCTCCCCCACCCTATGATCCACTTCCGCTTCCATGGTTCCATCCGCTGCCAGATCCACTCCCAGATATCTAAAACACTTCACTTCCTCCAGTTTTTCTCCATTCAAACTCACCTCCCAATTGACTTGACCCTCAACCCTACTGTACCTAATAACCTTGCTCTTATTCACATTTACTCTTAACTTTCTTCTTCCACACACTTTACCAAACTCAGTCACCAGCTTCTGCAGTTTCTCACATGAATCAGCCACCAGCGCTGTATCATCAGCGAACAACAAGTGACTCACTTCCCAAGCTCTCTCATCCCCAACAGACTTCATACTTGCCCCTCTTTCCAAAACTCTTGCATTTACCTCCCTAACAACCCCATCCATAAATAAATTAAACAACCATGGAGACATCACACACCCCTGCCGCAAACCTACATTCACTGAGAACCAATCACTTTCCTCTCTTCCTACACGTACACATGCCTTACATCCTCGATAAAAACTTTTCACTGCTTCTAACAACTTTCCTCCCACACCATATATTCTTAATACCTTCCACAGAGCATCTCTATCAACTCTATCATATGCCTTCTCCAGATCCATAAATGCTACATACAAATCCATTTGCTTTTCTAAGTATTTCTCACATACATTCTTCAAAGCAAACACCTTATCCACACATCCTCTACCACTTCTGAAACCACACTGCTCTTCCCCAATATATATATATATATATATATATATATTCTGCGAATCCTCAGGCACCTCACCATGAGTCATACATACATTAAATAACCTTACCAACCAGTCAACAATACAGTCACCCCCTTTTTTAATAAATGCCACTGCAATACCATCCAAACCTGCTGCCTTGCCGGCTTTCATCTTCCGCAAAGCTTTTACTACCTCTTCTCTGTTTACCAAATCATTTTCCCCAACCCTCTCACTTTGCACACCACCTTGACCAAGACACCCTATATCTGCCACTCTATCATCAAACACATTCAACAAACCTTCAAAATACTCACTCCATCTCCTTCTCACATCACCACTACTTGTTATCACCTCCCCATTAGCGCCCTTCACTGAAGTTCCCATTTGCTCCCTTGTCTTACACACTTTATTTACCTCCTTCCAGAACATCTTTTTATTCTCCCTAAAATTTAATGATAGTCTCTCACCCCAACTCTCATTTGCCCTCTTTTTCACCTCTTGCACCTTTCTCTTGACCTCTTGTCTCTTTCTTTTATACATCTCCCACTCAATTGCATTTTTTCCCTGCAAAAATCATCCAAATGCCTCTCTCTTCTCTTTCACTAATAATCTTACTTCTTCATCCCACCACTCACTACCCTTTCTAATCAACCCACCTCCCACGCTTCTCATGCCACAAGCATCTTTTGCGCAATCCATCACTGATTCCCTAAATACATCCCATTCCTCCCCCACTCCCCTTACTTCCATTGTTCACACCTTTTTCCATTTTGTACTCAGTCTCTCCTGGTACTTCCTCACACAAGTCTCCTTCCCAAGCTCACTTACTCTCACCACCCTCTTCACCCCAACATTCACTCTTCTTTTCTGAAAACCCATACAAATCTTCACCTTATCCTCCACAAGATAATGATCAGACATCCCTCCAGTTGCACCTCTCAGCACATTTACATCCAAAAGTCTCTCTTTTGCGCGTCTGTCAATTAACACGTAATCCAGTAACGCTCCCTGGCCATCTCTCCTACTTACATATGTATACTTATGTATATCTCGCTTTTTAAACCAGGTATTCCCAATCACCAGTCCTTTTTCAGTACATAAATCTACAAGCTTTTCACCATTTCCATTTACAACACTGAACACCCCATGTATACCAATTATTCCCTCAACTGCCACATTACTCACCTTTGCATTCAAATCACCCATCACTATAACCCGGTCGCGTGCATCAAAACCACTAACACACTCATTCAGCTGCTCCCAAAACACTTGCCTCTCATGATCTTTCTTCTCATGCCCATGTGAATAAGAGCAAGGTTATTAGGTACAGTGGGGTTGAGGGTCAAGTCAATTGGGAGGTAAGTTTGAATGGAGAAAAACTGGAGGAAGTAAAGTGTTTTAGATATCTGGGAGTGGATCTGGCAGCGGATGGAACCATGGAAGCGGAAGTGAATCATAGGGTAGGGGAGGGGGCGAAAATCCTGGGAGCCTTGAAGAATGTGTGGAAGTCGAGAACATTATCTCGGAAAGCAAAAATGGGTATGTTTGAAGGAATAGTGGTTCCAACAATGTTGTATGGTTGCGAGGTGTGGGCTATGGATAGAGTTGTGCGCAGGAGGATGGATGTGCTGGAAATGAGATGTTTGAGGACAGTGTGTGGTGTGAAGTGGTTTTATCGAGTAAGTAATGTAAGGGTAAGAGAGATGTGTGGAAATAAAAAGAACGTGGTTGAGAGAGCAGATGAGGGTGTTTTGAAATGGTTTGGGCACATGGAGAGAATGAGTGAGGAAAGATTAACCAAGAGGATGTATGTGTCGGAGGTGGAGGGAGCGAGGAGAAGTGGGAGACCAAATTGGAGGTGGAAAGATGGAGTGAAAAAGATTTTGAGTGATCGGGGCCTGAACTTGCAGGAGGGTGAAAGGCGGGCAAGGAATAGAGTGAATTGGATCGATGTGGTACACCGAGGTTGACGTGCTGTCAGTGGATTGAATCAGGGCATGTGAAGCGTCTGGGGTAAACCATGGAAAGCTGTGTGGGGCCTGGATATGGAAAGGGAGCTGTGGTTTCAGGCATTATTGCATGACAGCTAGAGACTGAGTGTGAACGAATGAGGCCTTTGTTGTCTTTTCCTAGCGCAACCCCACACACGAGGGGGGAGGGGGATGGTATTCCATGTGTGGCAGGGTGGCGAATGGGAATGAATAAAGGCAGACAGTGTGAATTGTGTGCATGGGTATATATGTATGTGTCTGTGTGTGTATATATATGTGTACATTGAGATGTATAGGTATGTATATTTGCGTGTGTGGACGTGTGTGTATATACATGTGTTTGGGGGTGGGTTGGGCCATTTCATTTCGTCTGTTTCCTTGCGCTACCTCGCAAATGCGGGAGACAGCGACAAACCAAAATAAATAAAATAAAATATATATGTATATATATATATATATATATATATATATATATATATATATATATATATATATATATATATATATATTTTTTTTTTTTTTTTTATACTTTGTCGCTGTCTCCCGCGTTTGCGAGGTAGCGCAAGGAAACAGACGAAAGAAATGGCCCAACCCTCCCCATACACATGTACATACACACGTCCACACACGCAAATATACATACCTACACAGCTTTCCATGGTTTACCCCGGACGCTTCACATGCCTTGATTCAATCCACTGACAGCACGTCAACCCCTGTATACCACATCGCTCCAATTCATTCTATTCCTTGCCCTCCTTTCACCCTCCTGCATGTTCAGGCCCCGATCACACAAAATCCTTTTCACTCCATCTTTCCACCTCCAATTTGGTCTCCCTCTTCTCCTCGTTCCCTCCACCTCCGACACATATATCCTCTTGGTCAATCTTTCCTCACTCATTCTCTCCATGTGCCCAAACCATTTCAAAACACCCTCTTCTGCTCTCTCAACCACGCTCTTTTTATTTCCACACATCTCTCTTACCCTTACGTTACTTACTCGATCAAACCACCTAACACCACACATTGTCCTCAAACATCTCATTTCCAGCACATCCATCCTCCTGCGCACAACTCTATCCATAGCCCACGCCTCGCAACCATACAACATTGTTGGAACTACTATTCCTTCAAACATACCCATTTTTGCTTTCCGGGATAATGTTCTCGACTTCCACACATTTTTCAAGGCTCCCAGAATTTTCGCCCCCTCCCCCACCCTATGATCCACTTCCGCTTCCATGGTTCCATCCGCTGACAGATCCACCCCCAGATATCTAAAACACTTCACTTCCTCCAGTTTTTCTCCATTCAAACTCACCTCCCAATTGACTTGACCCTCAACCCTACTGTACCTAATAACCTTGCTCTTATTCACATTTACTCTTAACTTTCTTCTTCCACACACTTTACCAAACTCCGTCACCAGCTTCTGCAGTTTCTCACATGAATCCGCCACCAGCGCTGTATCATCAGCGAACAACAACTGACTCACTTCCCAAGCTCTCTCATCCCCAACAGACTTCATACTTGCCCCTCTTTCTAAGACTCTTGCATTTACCTCCCTAACAACCCCATCCATAAACAAATTAAACAACCATGGAGACATCACACACCCCTGCCGCAAACCTACATTCACTGAGAACCAATCACTTTCCTCTCTTCCTACACGTACACATGCCTTACATCCTCGATAAAAACTTTTCACTGCTTCTAACAACTTTCCTCCCACACCATATATTCTTAATACCTTCCACAGAGCATCTCTATCAACTCTATCATATGCCTTCTCCAGATCCATAAATGCTACATACAAATCCATTTGCTTTTCTAAGTATTTCTCACATACATTCTTCAAAGCAAACACCTGATCCACACATCCTCTACCACTTCTGAAACCACACTGCTCTTCCCCAATCTGATGCTCTGTACATGCCTTCACCCTCTCAATCAATACCCTCCCATATAATTTACCAGGAATACTCAACAAACTTATACCTCTGTAATTTGAGCACTCACTCTTATCCCCTTTGCCTTTGTACAATGGCACTATGCACGCATTCCGCCAATCCTCAGGCACCTCACCATGAGTCATACATACATTAAATAACCTTACCAACCAGTCAACAATACAGTCACCCCCTTTTTTAATAAATTCCACTGCAATACCATCCAAACCTGCTGCCTTGCCGGCTTTCATCTTCCGCAAAGCTTTTACTACCTCTTCTCTGTTTACCAAATCATTTTCCCTAACCCTCTCACTTTGCACACCACCTCGACCCAAACACCCTATATCTGCCACTCTGTCATCAGACACATTCAACAAACCTTCAAAATACTCACTCCATCTCCTTCTCACATCACCACTACTTGTTATCACCTCCCCATTTACGCCCTTCACTGAAGTTCCCATTTGCTCCCTTGTCTTACGCACCCTATTTACCTCCTTCCAGAACATCTTTTTATTCTCCCTAAAATTTACTGATAGTCTCTCACCCCAACTCTCATTTGCCCTTTTTTTCACCTCTTGCACCTTTCTCTTGACCTCCTGTCTCTTTCTTTTATACTTCTCCCACTCAATTGCATTTTTTCTCTGCAAAAATCGTCCAAATGCCTCTCTCTTCTCTTTCACTAATACTCTTACTTCTTCATCCCACCACTCACTACCCTTTCTAAACAGCCCACCTCCCACTCTTCTCATGCCACAAGCATCTTTTGCGCAATCCATCACTGATTCCCTAAATACATCCCATTCCTCCCCCACTCCCCTTACTTCCATTGTTCTCACCTTTTTCCATTCTGTACACAGTCTCTCCTGATACTTCTTCACACAGGTCTCCTTCCCAAGCTCACTTACTCTCACCACCTTCTTCACCCCAACATTCACTCTTCTTTTCTGAAAACCCATACTAATCTTCACCTTAGCCTCCACAAGATAATGATCAGACATCCCTCCAGTTGCACCTCTCAGCACATTGACATCCAAAAGTCTCTCTTTCGCACGCCTGTCAATTAACACGTAATCCAATAACGCTCTCTGGCCATCTCTCCTACTTACATAAGTATACTTATGTATATCTCGCTTTTTAAACCAGGTATTCCCAATCATCAGTCCTTTTTCAGCACATAAATCTACAAGCTCTTCACCATTTCCATTTACAACACTGAACACCCCATGCATACCAATTATTCCCTCAACTGCCACATTACTCACCTTTGCATTCAAATCACCCATCACTATAACCCGGTCTCGTGCACCAAAACCGCTAACACACTCATTTAGCTGCTCCCAAAACACTTGCCTCTCATGATCTTTCTTCTCATGCCCAGGTGCATATGCACCAATAATCACCCACCTCTCTCCATCAACTTTCAATTTTACCCATATTAATCGAGAATTTACTTTCTTACATTCTATCACATACTCCCACAACTCCTGTTTTAGGAGTATTGCTACTCCTTCCCTTGCTCTTGTCCTCTCACTAACCCCTGACTTCACTCCCCAGACATTTCCAAACCACTCTTCCCCTTTACCCTTGAGCTTCGTTTCACTCAGAGCCAAAACATCCAGGTTCCTTTCCTCAAACATACTACCTATCTCTCCTTTTTTCACATCTTGGTTACATCCACACACATTTAGACACCCCACTCTGAGCCTACGAGGAGGATGAGCACTCCCCGCGTGACTCCTTCTTCTGTTTCCCATTTTAGAAAGTTTATACAAGGAGGGGAGGATTTCCGGCCCCCCGCTCCCGTCCCCTCTAGTCGCTTTCTACGACACGCGAGGAATACGTGGGAAGTATTCTTTCACCCCTATCCCCAGGGATAATATACATATATATATACACACACACACACACGCACACACACACACACACACACACATACATATATACACATATGAAAAATGTAAGTAACAATTTAGAAAACAAACTTTTAGCTTGAAATGAATGAAAAAATGAACGTCACATAGTGGTTCAACCTCTGGCTATGGAAAAGGAAATGTACAATTTATTCACACAAACGTCAATAGCAGTTCTCATCAATTTCACCACTGAATCAATAAGCTTCAATGTCTAAGCTACATTTTTCTCCAACTTCACTATTTACTTGTCAAAACACCATGCATGGAAACTATCACTCCAGTAACACAACTATAAACATTTACTTCCCCTTTAAAAAGTTCTGGGGAAGTCTGTCTCTATACACTGCGGCGAGGCGACGCGACGCTGACACAATCACTGTCACAATATCACTTCTGCCTCCTTCCAAGCGTTGTTTCAGGGAATAATTCCGGGTTGCTGAAGTGCCGCATAGGCTGGCACGATAGCCCGGGCCACATCGAAGACGTTATGAGCCCGGCCGTTGTCCACAGATTCGAACGCAGCGTCGAGTCTCCTGGGATCTCTCATACCCTCGTCGAACGCGCGGTACACCCGCGTGTAGTTGTCATTGTCCCTGAGGTTGTAGACGCCACCGTAGCTCTAGCGTAGACGTTGTTTGCTGGAGGGTCGTACAGTTGTTTGACTGGGGTCCTTCGATTTGCCTTTAACAGCATTGAGTTGACTCCCCATCATCTGTTTGGCAATGAAGGCCGCCATCTTGATGTACGCTGGTGGTTTCCCTTCAAGACACAAGT
>NC_092224.1:44616628-44654214 GCF_036320965.1 Panulirus ornatus
TCCATTCCTTCCAGGTTCTTTCCTTTCAAACTCCTTTTCAGACTGAATTGTCATTATCCCTTACTAAATCCTATAAAATTAGTAGGAAGAAAATATTGAATTATTTTCCACTTAGCAGGTTGTTGGTGAAAATCGAGAATTACCATTGTATGGATCTGGTGGATTTCGATTTCTTTGGGATACGAAGTTTGATGCAGGGATGACAGCCTTTTTGGAATGTGTAGCAGAATTCCAACAGCATGTGGAGACTCAGGGAGGCCAGGCAGCCCGGTTTTGTCTTCCTTATCGTATCAACAAACACTGCATTGAAGATCCCACCTCCTCAAACTCTTTGTCCATCAAGTAAGTCTGTTTTGTTTCTGGTAATAAGTATAGACTAATGGTGATTATTTAGGTGATATTTGTAGCATAAGATTAAGTAGTTATTATATCAGACAGTTAGTCACTTGACATGTGTGGTCTGTGGAAGCATTATTAGGAATGAAAAGGGTTATCATTGTTTATGTTGACCCTTTTATAACTCCAAAAGGATTTTACATGAACAGGGTGACTCCTGTAGATGGATATTTAAGAATCAAGTTTTGTGCCTCTTTCAAGGCCATTCACAGAACTTGGGAGGTGGCAGTGAACAATAATTTCTCCCCACAGTTAATCAGCCTCCATTCATGCCAATAACAGCACATTTTCATGAGCACACAAGAATGGAAACTGAGCTGCAATTAGCGAAACATATATCACCAGGGAGGTGATGATCCTGAATTACATGATAATGATGGTCTGTCTTTGGATCAAGTGGATACTTATTTTATGGATACTAGTTCTTCAGCATTTGAAATTAACCAAGATTAGACAAGATTAAGTGTTTATAACAGAAGTGGAGGCACTTGACCTTGACAACACCTGTATCTGACTAGTTATTTTGCTGTTATGAAATATTATCTGTGAATAACATTAAGTATTACAAGAAAAATTTTATAACTCAAGATGAAACAATAATCAGTAATCTTTTTTTGTGTGTACAATAAAACCTGTTGTAACAGACTAATTGTGGGGAAGTGTGGTCCATTAGCGGTCAAATTCCTTTACATCCCAAACTTTTCCAAGTTACATTGATAACTGAAATATCAACAATTGTAAGGAAACCTGCCGTAAGTCAAGACTGGAGGTATTCAGGGAGTACCACTGATGACTAGATCAGAAGGAAATAACTGTAGGATCATCAGGAGTCACTTGAATCACACACCTTGTCAGAAATGAGGTTTGCATGAGGTGTAAGCTATTCTCCCCATGATCGTGATGTGTGATCATTTTCAGCTTTTCCACAGTGGTGAGGTATGCCTGGATCTTTTAGCACATACAATACTGATAGCCCTCTTTCCTGCCATGATTTGATTTAAAAGAGCAGGCCTTTGTACCATAGATACTCAGCAGTTATGTGAAAAAAATAGGCAAGTGTTGGATAAGTGGGTGCCAATAACAGACAGGCAAGCAGTCATCAATGTATGTCTTGTTTCATCTCAAAATTCGTAATGAAATGACTTTTTGAGATGTAAATGCACAAAAGATAATGTTGCATCACTGATTTATTGTAGATAACAATGAATGTATATGTGAAAAGTGAAAATATGGTGTGCTAGTAAAACAGGGATAAAATGCACTAGAGTGAAATGCAGCAGGCTGTCACATGTTCTCCTGGCACTCAGTGTCTCAGACCAAAAAAAAAAGAAGTAATAGACTATTGTGTTACATCCCAAACTCAGTCTGATGGGTCCTTCACTCACCAGTCTAGATATATGACATAACAGACATTCACAGAAATACCCATTTGATGCCGAACTTGGTCCAGTGGGGTCTGAAGGGTCAGTTAGAAGCCAAATTCTAATACATTGAAGTCCATTAGAGTGATGGTTTACTGTAAGTGAAACAAAACATCTGCAGTGGCAAATCATTTAACACACAGGCTTTACTCCCACACTACTAAAAAGTTTTGTTGAACTTCTACAAAATTTCTAAATTTTTTCAAGTGAAAGAAGTGGATAATGTATACCTTCGTAATATAATGTGCTGAGAGGTGCAACTGGAGGGATGTCTGATCATTATCTTTTGGAGATGAATGTGAAGAGAGTGGTGAAAGTAAGTGAGCTTGGGAAGGAGACTTGTCTGAGGAAGTACCAGGAGAGACTGAGTACAGAATGGAAAAAGGTGAGAACAAAGGAGGTAAGGGGAGTGGGGGAGGAATGGGATGTATTTAGGGAAGCAGTGATGGCTTGCGCAAAAGATGCTTGAGGCATGAGAAACGTGAGAGGTGGGCAGATTAGAAAGGGTAGTGAGTGGTGGGGTAAAGAAGTAAGATTATTATTGAAAGAGAAGAGAGAGGCATGTGGACAATTTTTGCAGGGAAATAATGCAAATGAGTGGGAGATTTATAAAAGAAAGAGGCAGAAGGTCAAGAGAAAGGTGCAAGAGGTGTAAAAGAGGGCAAATGAGAGTTGGGGTGGTGAGAGACTATCATTAGATTTTAGAGAGAATAAAAAGATGTTTTGGAAGGAGGTAAATAAAGTGCGTAAGACAAGGGAACAAATTGGAACATCAGTGAAGGGGGCTAATGATGAGATGATAACAAGTAGTGGTGATATGAGAAGGATATGGAGTGAGTATTTTGAAGGTTTGTTGAATGTGTTTGATGATAGAGTGGCTGATATAGGGTGTTTTGGTCGAGGTGGTGTGCAAAGTGAGAGGGTTAGGAGAATGATTTGGTAATCAGAGAAGAGGTAGTAAAAGCTTTGCAGAAGATGAAAGCCGGCAAGGCAGCAGTTTTGGATGGTATTGCAGTGGAATTTATAAAAAGAATGGGAGTGGCTGTATTGTTGACTGGTTGGTAAGGTTATTCAATGCATGTATGACTCATGGTGAGGTGCCTGATTTTGGCATAATGCTTGCATAGTGCCATTGTACAAAGGCAAAGGGGATAAAGGTGAGTGCTCAAATTACAAAGGTATAAGTTTGTTGAGTGTTCTTGGGAAATTATATGGGAGGGTATTGATTGAGAGGGTGAAGGCATGTACAGAGCATCAGATTGGGGAGGAGCAGTGTTGTTTCAGAAGTGGTAGAGGATGTGTGGATCAGGTGTTTGCTTTGAAGAATGTATGTGAGAAATACTTAGAAAAGCGAATGGATTTGTATGTAGCATTTATGGATCTGGAGAAGGCATATGATAGAATTGATAGAGATGCTCTGCGGAAGGTATTAAGAATATATGGTGTGGGAGGCAAGTTGTTAGAAGCAGTGAAAAGTTTTTATCGAGGATGTTAGGCATGTTTACGAGTAGGAAGAGAGGAAAGTGATTAGTTCTCAGTGAATGTAGGTATGCGGCAGGGGTGCGTGATGTCTCCATGGTCGTTTAATTAGTTTCCGGATGGGGTTGTTAGGGAGGTGAATGCAAGAGTTTTGGAGAGAGGGGCAAGTATGCAGTCTGTTGTGGATGAGAGAGTTTGGGAAGTGAGTCAGTTGCTGTTCACTGATGATACAGCGCTGGTGGCTGATTCGTGTATGAAAGAAGAAAGCCTGGAGTAAATGTGAATAAGAGCAAGGTTATTGGGTACAGTAGGGTCGAGGGACAAGTCAATTGGGAGGTAAGTTTAAATGGAGGAAGTGAAGTGTTCTAGATATCTGGGAGTAGATTTGGCGGCGGATGAAACCATGGAAGTGGAAGTGAGTCATAGGGTGGGGGAGGGGCTGAAAGTTCTGGGAGCTTTGAAAAATGTGTGGAAGGCGAGAACGTTATCTCGGAAAGCATGGGTATGTTTGAAGGAATAGTGGTTCCAACAATGTTATATGGTTGCAAGGCGTGGGCTATAGATAGAGTTGTGTGGAGGAGGGTGGATGTGCTGGAAATGAGATGTTTGAGGACATTATGTTGTGTGAGGTGGTTTGATCGAGTAAGTAATGAAAGGGTAAGAGAGATGTGTGATAACAAAAAGAGTGTGGTTGAGAGAGCAGAAGAGGATGTTTTTGAACGGTTTGGTCACATAGAGAGAATGAGTGAGGAAAGATTGACCAAGAGGATATATATGTCAGAGGTGGAAGGAACGAGAAGTGGGAGACCAAATTGGAGGTGGAAAGAAGGAGTGAAAAAGATTCTTAGTGATCAGGGCTGAACATGCAGGAGGGTGAAAGGCATGCAAGGAATAGAATGAATTGGAACGATGTGGTATACCGGGTCGACATGCTGTCAATGGATTGAACCAGGGCATGTGAAGCATTTGGGGTAAACCAGGAAAAGTTCTGTGGGGCCTGGATGTAGAAAGGGAGCTGTGGTTTCAGTGCATTATACATTACAGCTAGAGACTGAGTGTGAACGAATGTGGCCTTTGTTGTCTTTCCCTAGTGCTACCTTGCGCACATGTCGGGGTGGGGTGGGGGGGGTGTTATTTCATGTGTGATGGGGTGGCAATGGGAATGAATAAGGGGAGACAGGATGAATTATGTACATGTGTATATATGTATATGTCTGTGTGTGTATATATATGTTTACGTTGAGATATATAGGTATGTATATTTGCGTGTGTGGAAGCGTATGTATATACATGTGTATGTGGGTGGGTTGGGCCATTCTTTTTTCTGTTTCGTTGTGCTACCTTGCTAACATGGGAGACAACGACAAAGCAAAATAGATAAATTTAAAATAGATTTATTTATTTATTATACTTTGTCGCTGTCTCCCACGTTAGCGAGGTAGCGCAAGGACACAAACGAAAGAATGGCCCAACCAACCCACATACACATGTATATACATACACATCCACACACGCACATATACATACCTATAAATCTCAATGTATACATATATATACACACACAGACATATACATATATAGGCATGTACATAATTCATACTGTCTACCCTTATTGATTTCCATTGCCACTCCGCCACACATGAAATGACAAACCCCTCCCCTGCATGTGTGCGAGATAGCGCTAGGAAAAGACAACAAGGCCACATTGGTTCACACTCAGTCTCTAGCTGTCATGTATAATTCACTGAAACCACAGCACCCTTTCCATATCCAGGCCCCACAGAACTTTCCATGGCTTACCCCAGACGCTTCACATGCCCTGGTTCAATCCATTGACAGCATGTCGACCCCAGTATACCACACCGTTCCAATTCACTCTATTCCTTGCATGCCTTTCACCCTCCTGCATGTTTAGGCCCCAATCAATCAGAATCTTTTTCACCCCATCTTTCCACCTCCAATTTGGTCTCCCACTTCTACTTGTTCCCTCCACCTCTGACACATATATCCTCTTTGTCAATCTTTCCTCACTCATTCTCTCCATGTGACCATACCATTTCAAAACACCCTCTTCTGCTCTCTTAACCACACTCTTTTTATTACCACAAATCCCTCTTACCGTTTCATTACTTAATCAAACCACCTCACACCACATATTGTTCTCAAACATCTCATTTCTAGCACATCCACACTCCTATGCACAACTCTATCTATAGCCACACCTCACAACCATATAACATTGTTGGAACCACTATTCCTTCAAAGATACCCATTTTTGCTTTCCGAGCTAATGTTCTCGACTTCCACACATTTTTCAACGCTCACAGAACTTTCGCCCCCTCCCCCACCCTATGATTCACTTCTACTTCCATGGTTCCATCTGCTGCCAAATCCATTTCCAGATATGTAAAACACTTCACTTTCCCCAGTTTTTCTGCATTCAAACTTACCTCTGAATTGACTTGTCCCTTAACCCTACTATACCTAATAATCTTGCTCTTATTTACATTTACTCTCCGCTTTCTTCTTTCACACACTTTACCAAACTCAGTCACCAGCTTCTGCAGTTTCTTGCCCGAATCAGCCATCAGCGCGGTACCATCAGTGAACAACAACTGACTCACTTCCCAAGCTCTCTCATCCACAACAGACTGCATACTTGCCCCTCTTTCCAAAACTCTTGCATTCACCTCCCTAACATTCCCATCCATAAACAAATTAAACAACCATGGAGACATCACTTACCCATGCCGGAAACCAACATTTACTGAGAACCAATCTCTTTCCTCTCTTCCTACACGTACACATGCCTTACATCCTCGATTAAAACTTTTCACTGCTTCTGAAAACTTGCCTTCCACACCATATATTCTTAACACCTTCCATAAAGCATCTCTATCAACTCCATCATATGCCTTCTCCAGATCCATAAATGCTACATACAAATCCATTTGCTTTTTTTAGTATTTCTCACATACATTCTTCAAAGCAAACACTTGATCCACACATCCTCTACCACTTCCGAAATCACACGGTTCTTCCCCAGTCTGATGTTCTGTACATGCCTTCACCCTCTCAATCAATACCCTCCCATATAATTTCCCAGGATTACTCAACAAACTTATATCTCTGTAATTTGAGCACTCATTCTTATCCCCTTTGCCTTTGTACAATGGCGCCATGCAAACATTCTGCCAATCCTCAGGCACCTCACCGTGAGTCATACATACATTAAATAACCTTACCAACCAGTCAACAACACAGTCACCCCCTTTTTTAATAAATTCCACTGCAATACCATCCAAACCTGCTGCCTTGCCGGCTTTCATCTTCTGCAAAGCTTTTACTACCTCCTCTCTGTTTACCAAGTCATTTTCCCTAACCCTCTCACTTTGCACACCACCTCGACCAAAACACCCTGTATCTGCCACTCTATCATCAAACACATTCAATAATCCTTCAAAATACTCACTCCATCTCCTTCTCACATCACCACTACTTGTTATCACCTCCCCATTAGCCCCCTTCACTGATGTTCCCATTTGTTACCTTGTCTTCTGCACTTTACCTCCTTCCAAAACATCTTTTTATTCTCTCTAAAATTTAATGATACTCTCTCACCCCAACTCTCATTTGCCCTCTTTTTCACCTCTTGAACCATTATCTTGACCTCCTCCCTCTTTCTTTTATACATCTCTCAGTCATTTGCATTATTTTCCTGCAATAATCATCCAAATGCATCTCTCTTCTCTTTCAGTAATAATCTTACCTCTTGATCCCACCACTCACTACCCTTTCTGATCTGCTCACCTCCCATGCTTCTCATGCCACAAGTATCTTTTGTGCTTTTCCAATTCTGTACTCTCATGGTACTTTCTCACACAAGTCTCCTTCCCAAGCTCACTTACTCCAACCACTCTCTTCACCCCAACATTCTCTCTTCTTTTCTGAAAACCTCTACAAATCTTCACCTTCGCCTCCACAAGATTATGATCAGACATCCCTCCAGTTGCACCTCTCAGCACATTAACATCCAAAAGCCCTTCTTTCACGCACCTATCAATTAACACATAATCCAACAACAGTCTCTGGCCGTCTCTCCTACTTACATGTGTATACTTATGTATATCTCTCTTTTTAAACCAGGTATTCCCAATCACCAGCCCCTTTTTCAGCGCACACATCTACAAGCTCCTCACTATTTCCATTTACAGCACTGAACACCCTATGTACACCAATTCTTCCCTCAACTGCCACATTACTCACCTTTGCATTCAGATCACCCATCACTATAACCTGGTCTCCTGCATCAAAACTACTAATACACTCACTCAGCTGCTTCCAAAACACTTGCCTCCCATGCTCTTTCTTCTCATGCCCAAGTGCATATGCACCAATAATCACCCATCTCTCTCCATCCACTTTCAGTTTTACCCATATCATTCTATCCTTGGGGATAGGGGAGAAAGAATGCTTCCCACGCATTCCTCATGTGTCGTACAAGGCGACTAAAGGGAATGGGAGTGGGGGGTTGTAAACCCTCCCCTCCTTATATTTTAACTTTCTAAAAGGGGAAACAGAAGAAGGAGTCACATGGGGAGTGCTCATCCTCCTCGTAGTCTCAGATTGGGATGTTTAAATCTGTGTGGATTTAACCAAGATGAGAAAAAGGAGAGATAGGTAGTATGTTTGAGGAAAGGAGCTTGGATGTTTTGGCTCTGAGTGAAACGAAGCTCAAGGGTAAAGGGGAAGAGTGGTTTGAGAATGTCTTGGGAGTAAAGTCAGGGGTTATTGAGCGGACAAGAGCAAGGAAAGGAGAAGTACTACTCCTGAAACAGGAGTGATGGGAGTATGTGATAGAGTGTAAGAAAGTAAATTCTAGATTGATATGGGTAAAACTGAAAGGTGATGGAGAGAGATGGATGATTATTGGTGCATATGCACCTGGGCATGAGAAGAAAGATCATGAGAGGCAAGTGTTTTGGGAGCAGCTGAGTGAGTGTGTTAGTGGTTTTGATGCATGAGACCGGGTTATAGTGATAGGTGATTTGAATGCAAAGATGATTGACGTGGCAGTTGAAGGAATAATTGGTGTACATGGGGTGTTCAGTGTTGTAAATGGAAATGGTGAAGAGCTTGTAGATTTATGTGCTGAAAAAGGACTGGTGATTGGAAATAACTGGTTTAAAAAAGAAATATACATAAGTATATGTATGTATGTTGGAGAGATGGCCAGAGAGCATTATTGGATTATGTGTTAATTGATAGGTGTGCGAAAGAGAGACTTTTGGATGCTAATGTGCTGGGAGGTGCAACTGGAGGGATGTCTGATTATTATCTTATGGAGGCGAAGGTGAAGATTTGTAGAGGTTTTCAAAAAGAATGGAGAATGAAAAGAGAATATTGGGGTAAAAATATTGTTGAGAGTAAGTGAGCTTGGGAAGGAGACTTGTGTGATGAAGTACCAGGAGAGACTGAGTACAGAATGGAAAAAAGGTGATGACAAAGGACGTAAGGTGAATGGGGGAGGAATGGGATGTATTTAGGGAAGCAGTGATTGCTTGCGCAAAAGATGCTTGTGGCATGAGAAGCGTGGGAGGTGGGCAGATTAGAAAGGGTAGAGAGTGGTGGGATGAAGAAGTAAGATTATTAGGTAAAGAGAGGCATTTCGACGATTTTTGCAGGGAAATAATGCAAATGAGTGGGAGATGTATAAAAGAAAGAAGCAGGAGGTCAAGAGAAAGGTGCAAGAGGTGAAAAAGAGGGCAAATGAGAGTTGGGGTGAGAGAGTATCATTAAATTTTAGGGCGAATAAAAAGATGTTTTGGAATGAGGTAAATAAAGTGCATAAGACAAGGGAACAAATGGGAACTTCAGTGAAGGGGGCTAATGGGGAAGTGATAACAAGTAGTGGTGATGTGAGAAGGAGATGGAGTGAGTATTTTGAAGGTTTGCTGAATGTGTTTGATGATAGAGTGGCAGATATAGTGTATTTTGGTTGAGGTGGTGTGCAAAGTGAGGGAGTTAGGGAGAATGATTTGGTAAAGAGAGAATAGGTAGTAAAAGCTTTGTGGAAGATGAAAGCCGGCAAGGCAGCGGGTTTAGATGGTATTGCAGTGAAATTTATTAAAAAAGGGGGTGACTGTACTGTTGACTGGTTGGTAAGGTTATTTAATGTATGTATGACTCATGGTGAGGTGCCTGAGGATTGGCAGAATGCTTGCATATTGCCATTTTACAAAGGCAAAGGGGATAAAAGTGAGTGCTGTAATTACAGTGGTAATTCATGTGATTCATGTGAGAAACTGCAGAAGCTGGTGACTGAGTTTGGTAAAGTGTGTGGAAGAAGAAAGTTAAGAGTAAATGTGAATAAGAGCAAGGTTATTAGGTACAGTAGGGTTGAGGGTCAAGTCAATTGGGAGGTGAGTTTGAATGGAGAAAAACTGGAGGAAGTGAAGTGTTTTAGATATCTGGGAGTGGATCTGGCAGCGGATGGAACCATGGAAGCGGAAGTGGATCATAGGGTGGGGGAGGGGGCGAAAATTCTGGGGGCCTTGAAGAATGTGTGGAAGTCGAGAACATTATCTCGGAAAGCAAAAATGGGTATGTTTGAAGGAATAGTGGTTCCAACAATGTTGTATGGTTGCGAGGCGTGGGCTATGGATAGAGTTGTGCGCAGGAGGATGGATGTGCTGGAAATGAGATGTTTGAGGACAATGTGTGGTGTGAGGTGGTTTGATCAAGTGAGTAACGTAAGGGTAAGAGAGATGTGTGGAAATAAAAAGAGCGTGGTTGAGAGAGCAGAAGAGGGTGTTTTGAAGTGGTTTGGGCACATGGAGAGGATGAGTGAGGAAAGATTGACCAAGAGGATATATGTGTCGGAGGTGGAGGGAACAAGGAGAAGAGGGAGACCAAATTGGAGGTGGAAAGATGGAGTGAAAAAGATTTTGTGTGATCGGGGCCTGAACATGCAGGAGGGTGAAAGGAGGGCAAGGAATAGAGTGAATTGGAGCGATGTGGTATACCGGGGTTGACGTGCTGTCAGTGGATTGAATCAAGGCATGTGAAGCGTCTGGGGTAAGCCATGGAAAGCTGTGTAGGTATGTATATTTGCGTGTGTGGACGTATGTATATACATGTGTATGGGGGGGTTGGGCCATTTCTTTCGTCCGTTTCCTTGGGCTACCTCGCAAACGCGGGAGACAGCGACAAAGTATAATAAATAAAATATATAAAGTTTGTTGAGTATTCCTGGGAAATTATATAGGAGGGTATTGATTGAGAGGATGAAGGCATTTACGGATCATCGGATTGGGGAAGAGCAGTATGGTTTCAGAAGTGGTAGAGGATGTGTGGATCAGGTGTTTGCTTTGAAGAATGTATGTGAGAAATACTTAGAAAAGCAAATGGATTTGTATGTAGAATTTATGGATCTGGAGAAGGCATATGATAGAGTGGATAGAGATGCTCTGTGGAAGGTATTAAGAATATATGGTGTGGCAGGCAAGTTGTTAGAAGCAGTGAAAAGTTTTTATCGAGGATGTAAGGCATGTGTATGTGTAGGAAGAGAGGAAAGTGATTGATTCTCAGTGAATATAGGTTTGCGGCAGGGGTGTGTGATGTCTCCATGGTTGTTTAATTTGTTTATGGATGGGGTTGTTAGGGAGGTGAATGCAAGAGTTTTTGAAAGAGGGGCAAGTATGCAGTCTATTGTGGATGAGAGAGCTTGGGAATTGAGTCAGTTGTTGTTCGTTGATGATACAGCACTAGTGGGTGATTTGTGTTAGAAACTGCAGAAGGTGGTGACTGAGTTACGTAAAGTGTATGAAAGAAGAAAGCTGAGAGTAACTGTGAATAAGGGCAAGGTTGTTAGGTACAGTAGGGTTGAGGGTCAAGTCAACTGGGAGGTAAGTTTGAATTGGGAGGTAAGTTTGAATTGGGAAAAACTGGAGGAAATGAAGTGTTTTAGATTTCTCGTAGTGGATTTGGGAGCAGATGGAACCATGAAAGTGGAAGTGAATCATTGGGTGGAGAAGGGGGCAAAAGTTTTGGAAGCATTGAAGAATATGTGTAAGTTGAGAACATTATCTCAGAAAGCAAAAATGGGTGTGTTTGAAGGAATAGTCATTCCAACAATGTTATATGGTTGCAAGGCATGGGCTATAGATAGAGTTGTGCGGAGGAGGGTGGATTTGCTGGAAATGAGATGTTTGAGGACAATATGTGGTTTGAGGTGGTTTGATCGAGTAAGTAATAATAGGGTAAGAGAGATGTGTGGTAATAAAAAGAGTGTGCTTGAGAGAGCAGAAGAGGGTGTTTTGAAATGGTTTGGTCACATGGAGAGAATGAGTGAGGAAATATTGGCCAAGAGGATATATGTGTCAGAGGTGGAGGGAATGAGAAGTGGGAGACCAAATTGGAGGTGGAAAGATGGAGTGGAGAAGATTTTGAGTGATCGCGGCCTAAACATGCAGGAGGGTGAAAGGCATGCAAGGAATAGAGTGAATTTGAACGATGTGGTATACCGGGGTTGACGTGCTGTCAGTGGATTGAACCAGGGCATGTGAAGCGTCTGGGGTAAACCATTGAAAGTTGTGTGGGGCCTGGATGTGGAAAGGGAGCTGTGGTTTTGGTGCATTATTACATGACACCTAGAGAGCGTGAACGAATGTGGCCTTGTTGTCTTTTCCAAGCGATACCTCCCGCACATGAGGGGGGAGAGTGTTGTTATATTCATATGTGGCAGGGTGGCACTGGAAATCAATGAAGGTAGACAATATGAATTATGTACATGTGTATATATGTATGTGTCTATGTGTGTGGACATGTATGTATATACATGTGTATGTGGATGGGTTGGGCCATTCTTTCATCTTTTTCCTAGCGCTTCCTCGCTAACATGGGAGACAGTGACAAAGCAAAATAAATAAATCAATCTAGAGTTTACTTTCTTACACTCTATCACATACTCCCACCACTCCTGTTTCAGGAGTAGTACTACTCCTTCCCTTGCATTTGTAATCTCACCACCCCTTGACTTTACCCCCAAGACATTCCCAAACCACTCTTCTCCTTTACCATTGAGCTTTGTTTCACTCAAAGCCAGAACATCCAGGTTCCTTTCCTCAAACTTACAACCAATCTTTCCTTTTTTCTCATCTTGGTTACATACACACACATTTAGACACCCCAATCTGAGCCTTCAAGGAGGATGAGCACTCCCCGCATGACTCCTTTTTCTGTTTCCCCTTTTAAGAATTTAGAATACAAGGAGGGGAGGGTTTCTAGCCCAACGCTCCCGTCCACTTTAGTTGCCCTCTTCGACATGTGAGGAAAGCATGGGAAGTATTCTCTCTCCTTCATCCATCCTTAGGGGTATATATATATATATATATATATATATATATATATATATATATATATATATATATATATATATATATATATTTTTTTTGCTTTGTCGGTCTCCCGTGCTTGCGAGGTAGCGCAAGGAAACAGACGAAAGAAATGGCCCACCCACCCCCATACACATGTATATACATACACGTCCACACACGCAAATATACATACCTACACAGCTTTCCATGGTTTACCCCAGACGCTTCACATGCCCTGATTCAATCCACTGACAGCACGTCAACCCGGTATACCACATCGCTCCAATTCACTCTATTCCTTGCCCTCCTTTCACCCTCCTGCATGTTCAGGCCCCGATCACACAAAATCTTTTTCACTCCATCTTTCCACCTCCAATTTGGTCTCCCTCTTCTCCTCGTTCCCTCCACCTCCGACACATATATCCTCTTGGTCAATCTTTCCTCACTCATTCTCTCCATGTGCCCAAACCATTTCAAAACACCCTCTTCTGCTCTCTCAACCACGCTCTATTTATTTCCACACATCTCTCTTACCCTTACGTTACTTACTCGATCAAACCACCACACACCACACATTGTCCTCAAACATCTCATTTCCAGCACATCCACCCTCCTGTGCACAAATCTATCCATAGCCCACGCCTTGCAACCATACAGCATTGTTGGAACCACTATTCCTTCAAACATACCCATTTTTGCTTTCCGAGATAATGTTCTCGACTTCCACACATTCTTCAAGGCTCCCAGGATTTTCGCCCCCTCCCCCACCCTATGATCCACTTCCGCTTTCATGGTTCCATCCGCTGCCAGATCCACTCCCAGATATCTAAAACACTTTACTTCCTCCAGTTTTACTCCATTCAAACTTACCTCCCAATTGACTTGACCTTCAACCCTACTGTACCTAATAACCTTGCTCTTATTCACATTTACTTTTAACTTTCTTCTTTCACACACTTTACCAAACTCAGTCACCAGCTTCTGCAGTTTCTCACATGAATCAGCCACCAGTGCTGTATCATCAGCGAACAACAACTGACTCACTTCCCAAGCTCTCTCATCCACAAGAGACTTCATACTTGCCCCTCTTTCCAAAACTCTTGCATTCACCTCCCTAACAACCCCATCCATAAACAAATTAAACAACCATGGAGACATCACACACCCCTGCCGCAAACCTACATTCACTGAGAACCAAACACTTTCCTCTCTTCCTACACGTACACATGCCTTACATCCTCGATAAAAACTTTTCACTGCTTCTAACAACTTGCCTCCCACACCATATATTCTTAATACCTTCCACAGAGCATCTCTATCAACTCTATCATATGCCTTCTCCAGATCCATAAATGCTACATACAAATCCATTTGCTTTTCTAAGTATTTCTCACATACATTCTTCAAAGCAAACACCTGATCCACACATCCTCTACCATTTCTGAAACCACACTGCTCTTCCCCAATCTGATGCTCTGTACATGCTTTCACCCTCTCAATCAATACCCTCCTATATAATTTACCAGGAATACTCAACAAACTTATACCTCTAAAATTTGAGCACTCACTCTTATCCCCTTTGCCTTTGTACAATGGCACTATGCACGCATTCCGCCAATCCTCAGGCACCTCACCATGAGTCATACATACATTAAATAACCTTACCAACCAGTCAACAATACAGTCACCCCCTTTTTTAATAAATGCCACTGCAATACCATCCAAACCTGCTGCCTTGCCGGCTTTCATCTTCCGCAAAGCTTTTACTACCTTTTCTCTGTTTACCAAATCATTTTCCCTAACGCTCTCACTTTGCACCCCACCTCAACTAAAACATCCTATATCTGCCACTCTATCATCGAACACATTCAACAAACCTTCAAAATACTCACTCCATCTCTTTCTCACATCACCACTACTTGTTATCACCTCCCCATTTGCACCCTTCACTGAAGTTCCCATTTGCTCCCTTGTCTTACACACTTTATTTACCTCCTTCCAGAACATCTTTTTATTCTGCCTAAAATTTAATGATACTCTCTCACCCCAACTCTCATTTGCCCTCTTTTTCACCTCTTGCACCTTTCTCTTGACCTCCTGTCTCTTTCTTTTATACATCTCCCACTCAATTGCATTTTTTCCCTGCAAAAATTGGCCAAATGCCTCTCTCTTCTCTTTCACTAATAATCTTACTTCTTCATCCCACCACTCACTACCCTTTCTAATCAACCCACCTCCCACTCTTCTCATGCCACAAGCATCTTTTGCGCAATCCATCACTGATTCCCTAAATACATCCCATTCCTCCCCCACTCCCCTTACTTCCATTGTTCTCACCTTTTTCCATTCTGTACTCAGTCTCTCCTGGTACTTCCTCACACAAGTCTCCTTCCCAAGCTCACTTACTCTCACCACCCTCTTCACCCCAACATTCACTCTCCTTTTCTGAAAACCCATACAAATCTTCACCTTAGCCTCCACAAGATAATGATCAGACATCCCTCCAGTTGCACCTTTCAGCACATTAACATCCTAAAGTCTCTCTTTCGTGCGCCTATCAATTAACACGTAATCCAATAACGCTTTCTGGCCATGTCTCCTACTTACATACGTATACTTATGTATATCTCGCTTTTTAAACCAGGTATTCCCAATCACCAGTCCTTTTTCAGCACATAAATCTACAAGCTCCTCACCATTTCCATTTACAACACTGAACACCCCATGTATACCAATTATTCCCTCATATATATATATATATATATATATATATATATATATATATATATATATATATATATATATTTTTTTTTTTTTTTTATACTTTGTCGCTGTCTCCCGCGTTTGCGAGGTAGCGCAAGGAAACAGACGAAAGAAATGGCCCAACCCCCCCCACACACATGCATATACACACGTCCACCCACGCAAATACACATACCTACACAGCTTTCCATGGTTTACCCCAGACGCTTCACATGCCTTGATTCAATCCACTGACAGCACGTCAACCCCGGTATACCACATCGCTCCAATTCACTCTATTCCTTGCCCTCCTTTCACCCTCCTGCATGTTCAGGCCCCGATCACACAAAATCTTTTTCACTCCATCTTTCCACCTCCAATTTGGTCTCCCTCTTCTCCTTGCTCCCTCCACCTCCGACACATATATCCTCTTGGTCAATCATTCCTCACTCATCCTCTCCATGTGCCCAAACCACTTCAAAACACCCTCTTCTGCTCTCTCAACCACGCTCTTTTTATTTCCACACATCTCTCTTACCCTTACGTTACTCACTCGATCAAACCACCTCACACCACACATTGTCCTCAAACATCTCATTTCCAGCACATCCATCCTCCTGCGCACAACTCTATCCATAGCCCACGCCTCGCAACCATACAACATTGTTGGAACCACTATTCCTTCAAACATACCCATTTTTGCTTTCCGAGATAATGTTCTCTACTTCCACACATTCTTCAAGGCCCCCAGAATTTTCGCCCCCTCCCCCACCCTATGATCCACTTCCGCTTCCATGGTTCCATCCGCTGCCAGATCCACTCCCAGATATCTAAAACACATCACTTCCTCCAGTTTTTCTCCATTCAAACTCACCTCCCAATTGACTTGACCCTCAACCCTACTGTACCTAATAACCTTGCTCTTATTCACATTCACTCTCAACTTTCTTCTTCCACACACTTTACCAAACTCAGTCACCAGCTTTATCGAGGATGTAAGGCATGTGTACGTGTAGGAAGAGAGGAAAGTGATTGGTTGTCAGTGAATGTAGGTTTGCGACAGGGGTGTGTGATGTCTCCATGGTTGTTTAATTTGTTTATGGATGGGGTTGTTAGGGAGGTGAATGCAAGAGTTTTGGAAAGAGGGGCAAGTATGAAGTCTGTTGGGGATGAGAGAGCTTGGGAAGTGAGTCAGTTGTTGTTCGCTGATGATACAGCGCTGGTGGCTGATTCATGTGAGATATATATATATATATATATATATATATATATATATATATATATATATATATATATATATATATATGTATATATTTTTTTTTTTTTTTTTGCTTTGTTGCTGTCTCCCGCGTTTGCGAGGTAGGTAGCGCAAGGAAACAGACGAAAGAAATGGCCCAACCCACCCCCATACACATGTATATACATACGTCCACACACGCAAATATACATACCTACACAGCTTTCCATGGTTTACCCCAGACGCTTCATATGCCCTGATTCAATCCACTGACAGCACGTCAACCCCGGTATACCACATCGCTTCAATTCACTCTATTCCTTGCCCTCCTTTCACCCTCCTGCATGTTCAGGCCCCGATCACACAAAATCTTTTTCACTCCATCCTTCCACCTCCAATTTGGTCTCCCTCTTCTCCTCGTTCCCTCCACCTCCGACACATATATCCTCTTGGTCAATCTTTCCTCACTCATTCTCTCCATGTGCCCAAACCATTTCAAAACACCCTCCTCTGCTCTCTCAACCACGCTAGAGGGGACGGGAGCGGGGGGCCAGAAATCCTCCCCTCCTTGTGTTTTTTTTTTTTTTTTTTTTAACTTTCTGAAATGGGAAACAGAAGAATATATATATATATATGTCTCCCGCGTTAGCGAGGTAGCACAAGGAAACAGACGAAAGAATGGCCCAACCCGCCCACATACACATATATTTTTTTTTTTTTTTTTTCATACTATTCGCCATTTCCCGCATCAGCGAGGTAGCGCTAAGAACAGAGGACTGGGCCTTTGAGGGAATATCCTCACCTGGCCCAATTCTCTGTTCCTTCTTCTGGGAAAAAAAAAAAAAAAAAAAAAAAAAAAAAAAAAAAAAAATAAAAAAATAAAAAAAAAAAAAACGAGAGGGGAGGATTTCCAGCCCCCCGCTCCCTTCCCTTTTAGTCACCTTCTACGATGCGCAGGGAATACGTGGGAAGTATTCTTTCTCCCCTATCCCCAGGGATAACACATATATATATTTTTTTTTTTTTTTTTTTTTTATACTTTGTCGCTGTCTCCTGCGTTTGCGAGGTAGCGCAAGGAAACAGACGAAAGAAATGGCCCAACCCCCCCCATACACATGTACATACACACGTCCACACACGCAAATATACATACCTACACAGCTTTCCATGGTTTACCCCAGACGCTTCACATGCCTTGATTCAATCCACTGACAGCACGTCAACCCCTGTATACCACATCGCTCCAATTCACTCTATTCCTTGCCCTCCTTTCACCCTCCTGCATGTTCAGGCCCCGATCACACAAAATCCTTTTCACTCCATCTTTCCACCTCCAATTTGGTCTCCCTCTTCTCCTCGTTCCCTCCACCTCCGACACATATATCCTCTTGGTCAATCTTTCCTCACTCATTCTCTCCATGTGCCCAAACCATTTCAAAACACCCTCTTCTGCTCTCTCAACCACGCTCTTTTTATTTCCACACATCTCTCTTACCCTTACGTTACTTACTCGATCAAACCACCTCACACCACACATTGTCCTCAAACATCTCATTTCCAGCACATCGATCCTCCTGCGCACAACTCTATCCATAGCCCACGCCTCGCAACCATACAACATTGTTGGAACTACTATTCCTTCAAACATACCCATTTTTGCTTTCCGGGATAATGTTCTCGACTTCCACACATTTTTCAAGGCTCCCAAAATTTTCGCCCCCTCCCCCACCCTATGATCCACTTCCGCTTCCATGGTTCCATCCGCTGACAGATCCACTCCCAGATATCTAAAACACTTCACTTCCTCCAGCCTCTCACCATTCAAACTCACCTCCCAATTGACTTGACCCTCAACCCTACTGTACCTAATAACCTTGCTCTTATTGACATTTACTCTTAACTTTCTTCTTCCACACACTTTACCAAACTACGTCACCAGCTTCTGCAGTTTCTCACATGAATCCGCCACCAGCGCTGTATCATCAGCGAACAACAACTGACTCACTTCCCAAGCTCTCTCATCCCCAACAGACTTCATACTTGCCCCTCTTTCCAAAACTCTTGCATTTACCTCCCTAACAACCCCATCCATAAACAAATTAAACAACCATGGAGACATCACACACCCCTGCCGCAAACCTACATTCACTGAGAACCAATCACTTTCCTCTCTTCCTACACGTACACATGCCTTACATCCTCGATAAAAACTTTTCACTGCTTCTAACAACTTTCCTCCCACACCATATATTCTTAATACCTTCCACAGAGCATCTCTATCAACTCTATCATATGCCTTCTCCAGATCCATAAATGCTACATACAAATCCATTTGCTTTTCTAAGTATTTCTCACATACATTCTTCAAAGCAAACACCTGATCCACACATCCTCTACCACTTATGAAACCACACTGCTCTTCCCCAATCTGATGCTCTGTACATGCCTTCACCCTCTCAATCAATACCCTCCCATATAATTTACCAGGAATACTCAACAAACTTATACCTCTGTAATTTGAGCACTCACTCTTATCCCCTTTGCCTTTGTACAATGGCACTATGCAAGCATTCCGCCAATCCTCAGGCACCTCACCATGAGTCATACATACATTAAATAACCTTACCAACCAGTCAACAATACAGTCACCCCCTTTTTTAATAAATTCCACTGCAATACCATCCAAACCTGCTGCCTTGCCGGCTTTCATCTTCCACAAAGCTTTTACTACCTCTTCTCTGTTTACCAAATCATTTTCCCTAACCCTCTCACTTTGCACACCACCTCGACCCAAACACCCTATATCTGCCACTCTGTCATCAGACACATTCAACAAACCTTAAAAATACTCATTCCATCTCCTTCTCACATCACCACTACTTGTTATCACCTCCCCATTTACGCCCTTCACTGAAGTTCCCATTTGCTCCCTTGTCTTACGCACCCTATTTACCTCCTTCCAGAACATCTTCTTTTTCTTTCAAACTATTCGCCATTTCCCGCATTAGCGAGGTAGCGTTAAGAACAGAGGACTGGGCCTTTGAGGGAATACCCTCACCTGGCCCAATTCTCTGTTCCTTCTTTTGGAAAATTGAAAAAAAAAACCGAGAGGGGAGGATTTCCAGCTGCCCACTCCCTCCCCTTTTAGTCGCCTTCTACGACACGCAGGGAATACGTGGGAAGTATTCTTAATCCCCTATCCCCAGGGATAAAATATATATATATATATATATATATATATATATATATATATATATATATATATATACGCGTCCACACACGCAAATATACATACCTATACATCTCAATGTACACATATATATGCACACACAGACATATACATATATACACATGTACATAATTCATACTGTCTGCCTTTATTTGTTCCCATCGCCACCTCGCCACACATGGAATAACAACCCCCTCCCCCCTCATGTGTGCAAGGTAGCGCTCCCTGAAATTTAATGATACTCTCTCACCCCAACTCTCATTTGCCCGCTTTTTCACCTCTTGTATTTTTCTCGACCTCCTGCCTCTTTCTTTTATACCTCTCCCACTCATTTGCATTTTTTCCCTGCAAAAATCGTCCAAATGCCTCTCTCTTCTCTTTCACTAATAATCTTACTTCTTCATCCCACCACTCACTACCCTTTCTAATCAACCCACCTCCCACGCTTCTCATGCCACAAGCATCTTTTGCGCAAGCCATCACTGCTTCCCTAAATACATCCCATTCCTCCTCCACTCCCCTTACCTCCTTTGTTCTCACCGTTTTCCATTCTGTACTCAGTCTCTCCTGGTACTTCCTCACACAAGTCTCCTTCCCAAGCTCACTTACTCTCACCACTCTCTTCACCCCAACATTCTCTCTTCTTTTCTGAAAACCCCCACAAATCTTCACCTTCGCTTCCACAAGATAATGATCAGACATCCCTCCAGTTGCACCTCTCAGCACATTAACATCCAAAAGTCCTCTTTCGTGCGTCTATCAATTAACACGTAATCCAATAACGCTCTCTGGCCATCTCTCCTACTTACATACGTATACTTATGTATATCTCGCTTTTTAAACCAGGTATTCCCAATCACCAGTCCTTTTTCAGCACATAAATCAACAAGCTCTTCACCATTTCCATTTACAACACTGAACACTCCATGTATACCAATTATTCCCTTAACTGCCACATTACTCACCTTTGCATTCAAATCACCCATCACTATAACCCAGTCTTGTGCATCAAAACCACTAACACACTCATTCAGCTGCTCCCAAAACACTTGCATCACATGATCTTTCTTCTCATGCCCAGGTGCATATGCACCAGTAATCACCCATCTCTCTCCATCAACTTTCAGTTTTACCCATATCAATCTAGAATTTACTTTCTTACACTCTATCATATACTCCCACAACTCCTGTTTCAGGAGTACTGCTACTCCTTCCCTTGCTCTTGTCCTCTCACTAACCCCTGACTTTAATCCAAAGACATTCCCAAACCACTCTTCCCCTTTACCCTTGAGCTTCGTTTCACTCAGGGCCAAAACATCCAGGTTCCTTTCCTCTAACATACTGCCTATCTCTCCTTTTTTCACATCTTGGTTACATCCACACACATTTAGACACCCCAATCTGAGCCTTCGAGGTAGATGAGCACTCCTCGCATGACTCCTTCTTCTGTTTTCCCTTTTAGAAAGTTAAAATACAAGGAGGGGAGGGTTTCTGGTCCCCCGCTCCCATCCCCTTTAGTCGCCTTCTACGACACGTGAGGAATGCGTGGGAAGTATTCTTTCTCCCCTATCCCCAGGGTACACACACATATATATATATATATATATATATATATATATATATATATATATATATGGAAGCGGAAGTGGATCATAGGGTGGGGGAGGGGGCGAAAATTTTGGGAGCCTTGAAAAATGTGTGGAAGTCGAGAACATTATCTCGGAAAGCAAAAATGGGTATGTTTGAGGGAATAGTGGTTCCAACAATGTTGTATGGTTGCGAGGCGTGGGCTGTGGATAGAGATGTGCGCAGGAGGATGGATGTGCTGGAAATGAGATGTTTGAGGACAATGTGTGGTGTGAGGTGGTTTGATCGAGTAAGTAACGTAAGGGTAAGAGAGATGTGTGGAAATAAAAAGAGCGTGGTTGAGAGAGCAGAAGAGGGTGTTTTGAAATGGTTTGGGCACATGGAGAGAATGAGTGAGGAGAGATTGACCAAGAGGATATATGTGTCGGAGGTGGAGGGAACGAGGAGAAGAGGGAGACCAAATTGGAGGTGGAAAGATGGAGTGAAAAGGATTTTGTGTGATCGGGGCCTGAACATGCAGGAGGGTGAAAGGAGGGCAAGAAATAGAGTGAATTGGAGTCATGTGGTATACAGGGGTTGACGTGCTGTCAGTGGATTGAAGCAAGGCATGTGAAGCGTCTGGGGTAAACCATGGAAGGCTGTGTAGGTATGTATATTTGCGTGTGTGGACGTGTGTATGTACATGTGTATGGGGGGGGGGGTTGGGCCATTTCTTTCGTCTGTTTCCTTGCGCTACCTCGCAAACGCGGGAGACAGCGACAAAGTAAAAAAAAAAAAAAAAAAAAAAAAAAAATATATATATATATATATATATATATATATATATATATATATATATATATATATATATATATATATATATATATATAAATACCTGGTTTAAAAAGCGATATATATATATAAGTATACGTATGTAAGTAGGAGAGATGTCCAGAGAGTGTTATTGGATTATGTGTTAATTGATAGGTGTGCGAAAGAGAGACTTTTGGATGTTAATGTGCTGAGAGGTGCAACTGGAGGGATGTCTGTTCATTATCTTGTGGAGGCAAAGGTGAAGATTTGTAGGGGTTTCAGAAAAGAAGAGAGAATTTTGGGATGAAGAGAGAGGTGAGAGTAAGTGAGCTTTGGAAGGAGACTTGTGTGAGGAAGTACCAGGAGAGACTGAGTACAGAATAGAAAAAGGTGAGAACAAAGGAGGTAAGGGTAGTGGGGGAGGAATGGGATGTATTTAGGAAGGCACTGATTGCTTGCGCAAAAGATGCTTGTGGCATGAGAAGCGTGGTAGGTGGGTTGGTTAGAAAGGGTAGTGAGTGGTGGTATGAAGAAGTAAGATTATTAATGAAAGAGAAGAGAGAGGCATTTGGACGATTTTTGCGGGGAAAAAATGCAAATGAGTGGGAGATGTATAAAAGAAAGAGGCAGGATGTTAAGAGAAAGGTGCAAGAGGTGAAAAAGAGGGCAAATGAGAGTTGGGGTGAGAGAGTATCATTAAATTTTAGGGAGAATAAAAAGAGGTTTTGGAAGGAGGTAAATAAAGTGCATAAGACAAGAGAGCAAATGGGAACTTCAGTGAAGGGGGCTAATGGGGAGGTTATAACAAGTAGTGGTGATGTGAGGAGATGGAGTGAGTATTTTGAAGGTTTGCTGAATGTGTTTGATGATAGAGTGGCAGATATAGGGTGTTTTGGTCGAGGTGGTGTGCAAAGTGAGAGGGTTAGGGAAAATGATTTGATAAACAGAGAAGAGGTAGTAAAAGCTTTGCGGAAGATGAAAGCCAGCAAGGCAGCAGGTTTGGATGGTATTGCAGTGGAATTCATTAAAAAAGGGGGTGACTGTATTGTTGACTGATTGGTAAGGTTATTTAATGTATGTATGATTCGTGGTGAGGTGCCTGAGGATTGGTGGAATGCTTGCATGGTGCCATTGTCCAAAGGCAAAGGGGATAAGAGTGAATGCTTAAATTACAGAGATATAAGTTTGTTGAGTATTCCTGGTAAATTATATGGGAGGGTATTAATTGAGAGGTTGAAGGCATGTACAGAGCATGAGATTAGGGAAGAGCAGTGTGGTTTCAGAAGTTGTAGAGGATGTGTGGATCAGGTGTTTGCTTTGAAGAATGTATGTGAGAAATACTTAGAAAAGCAAATGGATTTGTATGTAGCATTTATGGATCTGGAGAAGGCATATGATAGAGTTGATAGAGATGTTCTGTGGAAGGTATTAAGAATATATGGTGTGGGAGGCAAGTTGTTAGAAGCAGTGAAAAGTTTTTATCGAGGATGTAAGGCATGTGTACGTGTAGGAAGAGAGGAAAGTGATTGGTTCTCAGTGAATGTAGGTTAGCGGCAGGGGTGTGTGATGTCGCCATGGTTGTTTACTTTGTTTATGGATGTGGTTGTTAGGGAGGTGAATGCAAGAGTTTTGGAAAGAGGGGCAAGTATGCAGTCTGTTGTGGATGAGAGAGCTTGGGACGTGAGTCATTTGTTGTTCGCTTATAATACACCACTGGTGGCTGATTCATGTGAGAAACTGCAAAAGCTGGTGACTGAGTTTGGTAAAGTGTGTGAAAAAAGAAAGTTAAGAATAAATGTGAATAAGAGCAAGGTTATTAGGTACAGTAGGGTTGAGGTTCAAGTCAATTTGGAGGTAAGTTTGAATGGAGAATAACTGGAAGAAGTAAAGTGTTTTAGATATCTGGGAGTGGATCTGGCTGCGGATGGAACCATGGAAGCAGAAGTGAATTATAGTGTGGGGGAGGGGGCGAAAATTCCTTAGAGCCTTGAAGAATGTGTGGAAGTCTAGAACATTATCTCGGAAAGCAAAATTGGGTATGTTTGAAGGAATAGTGGTTCCAACAATGTTGTATGGCTGTGAGGCGTGTGCTATGGATAGAGTTGTGCGCAGGAGGATGGATGTGCTGGAAATGAGATGTTTGAGGACAATATGTGGTGTGAGGTGGTTTGATCGAGTAAGTAATGTAAGGGTAAGAGAGATATGTGGAAATAAAAAGAGTGTGGTTGAGAGAGCAGAAGAGGGTGTTTTGAAATGGTTTGGTCACATGGAGAGAATGAGTGAGGAAAGATTGACCAAGAGGCTATATGTGTCAGAGGTGGAGGGAACGAGGAGAAGTGGGAGACCAAATTGGAGGTAGAAAGATGGAGTGAAAAAGATTTTGAGTGATCAGGGCTTGAACATGCAGGAGGGTGAAAGGCGGGCAAGGAATACAGTGAATTGGAACGATGTGGTATACTGGGGACAACGTGCTGTCAATGGATTGAATCAGGGCGTTTGAAGCGTCTGGAGTAAAGCATGGAATGTTGTGTGGGGCCTGGATGTGGAAAGGGAGCTGTCATTTTGGTGCATTATTTCATGACCGCTAGAGACTGAGTGTGAACAAATGTGGCCTTTGTTGTCTTTTCCTAGCGCTGCCTTGCACACATGAGGGGGGAGGGGGTTGTTATTCCATGTGTGGTGAGGTGGCGATGGGAATGAATGAAGGTAGACATTATGAATTATGTACGTGTGTATATATGTATATGTCTGTATGTGTATATATATGTGTACATTGAGATGTATCAGTATGTATATGTGTGTGTTTGGACTTGTATGTATATACATATGTATGTGGGTGGGTTGGGCCGTTCTTTCGTCTGTTTCCTTGCACTACCTCACTAACGCGGGAGATAGCGACAAAGCAAAATAGAATTAATAAGTAGATATATATAAATATATATATGCATAAGACAAGGGAACAAATGGGAACATCAGTGAAGAGGGATAATGGGGAGGTTATAACAAGTAGTGGTGATATGAGGAGATGGAGTGAGTATTTTGAAGGTTTGTTCAATGCGTTTGATGATAGAGTGGTAGACATAGGGTTTTTTGCTCGAGGTGATGTACAAATTGAGAGGGTTAGGGAGAATGATTTGGTAAAGAGAGAAAAGGCAGTTAAAGGTTTGCGGAAGATGAAAGCCGGTAAGGCAGCGGGTTTGGATGGTATTGCAGTAGAATTTATTAAAAAAGGGGAGTGACTGTATTGTTGACTGGTTGATAAGGTTATTTAATGTGTGTATGACTCATGGTGAGGTGCCTAAGGACTGGCAGAATTCTTGCATAGTGCCAGTGTACAAAGGCAAAGGGGATAAGAATGAGTGCTCAAATTTCAGAGGTATAATTCTGAGTTTTTTTGGAAATTATATTCAAGGTTATTGATTGAGAGGGTTAAGGCATGTACAGAGCATCAGATTGGGGAAGAGCAGTGTGGTTTCAGAAGTGGTAGAGGATGTGTGGATCAGGTGTTTGCTTTGAAAAATGTATGTGAAAAATGCTTAGAAAAGCAAATGGATTTGTATGTGGCATTTATAGATTTGGAGAAAGCATATGATAGAGTTGATAGAGATGCTCTGTGGAAGGTATTAAGAATATATGGTGTGGGAGGTAAGTTGTTAGAAGAAGTGAAAAGTTTTTATCGAAGATGTAAGTCATGGTTCTCAGTGATTGGTTCTCAGTGAATGTAGGTTTGTGGAGAGGGTGCGTGATGTCTCCATGTTGTTTAATTTTTTATGGATGGTGTCTTAGGGAGGTGAATGCCAGAGATTTGGAAAGAGTAAGTTCTCTCTGTTGTGGATGAGAGAGCTTGGGAAGTGAGTCAGTTGCTTTTCTCTGATGATACAGTGCTGGTGGCTGATTTGGGTGAGAAATTGCAGAAGCTGGTGACTAAATTTGGTAAAGTGTGTGAAAAAAGAAAGCTGAGAGTAAATGTGATTACGAGCAAGGTTATTAGGTATAGTAGGGGTGAGGGACATAGGGTGCTGAGGGTATGTTTGTAGAAATAATGGTTCCAACAATATTATATGGTTGCGAGGCGTGGGCTATAGATAGAGTTGTGCGGAGGAGGGTGGATGTGCTGGAAATGAGATGTTTCGGGACAATATGTGGTGTTAGGTGGTTTGATCGAGTAAGTAATGAAAGGGTAAGAGAGATGTTTGGTAATAAAAAGAGTGTGGTTGAGAGCGCAGAAAAGGGTGTTTTGAAAAGGTTTGGTCACATGGAGAGAATGAGTGAGGAAAGATTGACTAAGAGGATATACATGTCAGAGGTGAAGGGAACAAGAAGTGGGAGACCAAATTAAAGGTGGAAAGATGGGGTGAAATAGATTATGAGTTACCAGGGCTTGAACATGCAGGAGGGTGAAAGGCGGGCAAGGAATAGAGTGAATTGGAACGATGTGGCATACTGGGGTCGATGTACTGTCAATGGATTGATCCAGGGCATGTGAAGGGGAAAACCATGGAAAGTTGCATGGGGCCTGGATGTGGAAAGGGAGCTGTGGTTTCAGTGCAGTATACATGACAGCTAGAGACGTGAGTGTGAACAAATGTGGCCTTTGTTGTCTTTTCCTAGAGCTACCTATTATTCATATATATATATATATATATATATATATATATATATATATATATATATATATATCCCTGGGGATAGGGGAGAAAGAATACTTCCCACGCATTCCTCACATGTCGTAGAAGATGACTAAAGGCGACGGAAGCGGGGGGCCAGAAACCCTCCCCTCCTTGTATTTTAACTTTCTAAAAGGGGAAACAGAAGAAGGAGTCATGCGAGGAGTGCTCATCCTCCTCGAAGGCTCAGATTGGGGTGTCTAAATGTGTGTCAATGCAACCAAGATGAGAAAAAAGAACAGATAGGTAGTATGTTTGAGGAAAGGAACCTGGATGTTTTGGCTCTGAGTGAAACGAAGCTCAAGGGTAAAGGGGAAGAGTGGTTTGGGAATGTCATGGGAGTAAAGTCAGGGGTTAGTGAGAGGACAAGAGCAAGGGAAGGAGTAGCTCTACTCCTGAATCAGGAGATGTGGGAGTATGTGATAGAGTGTAAGAAAGTAAATTCTAGATTGATATGGGTAAAACTGAAAGTTGATGGAGAGAGATGGGTGATTATTGGTGCATATGCACCTGGGCATGAGAAGAAAGATCATGAGAGGCAAGTGTTTTGGGAGCAGCTGAATGAGTGTGTTAGTGGTTTTGATGCACAAGACCGGGTTATAGTGATGGGTGATTTGAATGCAAAGGTGAGTAATGTGGCAGTTGAGGGAACAATTGGTATACATGGAGTGTTCAGTGTTGTAAATGGAAATGGTGAAGAGCTTGTAGATTTATGTGCTGAAAAAGGACTGGTGATTGGGAATACCTGGTTTAAAAAGTGAGATATACATAAGTATACGTATGTAAGTAGGAGAGATGGCCATAGAGCGTTATTGGATTACGTGTTAATTGAAAGACACACGAGAGAGAGACTTTTGGATGTTAATGTACTGAAAAGGTGCAACTGGAGGGATGTCTGATCATTATCTTGTGGAGGCGAAGGTGAAGATTTGTGGGGGTTTTCAGAAAAAAGAAGAGAGAATGTTGGGGTGAAGAGAGTGGTGAGAGTAAGTGAGCTTGGGAAGGAGACTTGTGTGAGGAATTACCAGGAGAGAATGAGTTCAGAATGGAAAAAGGTGAGAACAAAGGAGGTAAGGGGAGTGGGGGAGGAATGGGATGTATTTAGGGAAGCAGTGATGGCTTGTGCAAAAGATGCTTGTGGCATGAGAAGCGTAGGAGGTGGGTTGATTAGAAAAGGTAGTGAGTGGTGGGATGAAGAAGTAAGATTATTAGTGAAAGAGAAGAGAGAGGCATTTGGACGATTTTTGCAGGGAAAAATGCAAATGAGTGGGAGATGTATAAAAGAAAGAGACAGGAGGTCAAGAGAAAGGTGCAAGAGGTGAAAAAGAGGGCAAATGAGAGTTGGGGTGAGAGAGTATCATTAAATTTTAGGCAGAATAAAAAGATGTTTTGGAAGGAGGTAGATAAAGTGCATAAGACAATGGAGCAAATGGGAACTTCAGTGAAGGGGGCAAATGGGGAGGTGATAACAAGTAGTGGAGATGTGAGAAGGAGATGGAGTGAGTATTTTGAAGGTTTGTTGAATGTGTTTGATGATAGAGTGGCAGATATATGGTGTTTTGGTCGAGGTGGTGTGCAAAGTGAGAGGGTTAGGGAAAATGATTTGGTAAATAGAGAAGAGGTAGTAAAAGCTTTGCGGAAGATGAAAGCCGGCAAGGCAGCAGGTTTGGATGGTATTGCAGTGGAATTTATTGAAAAAGGGGGTGACTGTATTGTTGACTGGTTGGTATGGTTATGTATGTATTATTCATGGTGAGGTGCCTGAGGATTGGCGGAATGCTTGCATAGTGCCATTGTACAAAAGCAAAGGGGATAAGAGTGAGTGCTCAAATTACAGAGGTATAAGTTTGTTGAATATTCATGGTAAATTATATGGGAGGGTATTGATTGAGAGGGTGAGGGCATGTACAGAGCATCAGATTGGGGAAGAGCAGTGTGGTTTCAGAAGTGGTAGAGGATGTGTGGATCAGGTGGTTACTTTGAAGAATGTATGTGAGAATTATGTAGAAAAACAAATGGATTTGTATGTAGCATTTATGGATCTGCAGAAGGCATAGGATAGAGTTGATAGAGATGCTCTGTGGAAGGTTTTAAGAATATATGGTGTGGGAGGCAAGTTGTTAGAAGCAGTGAAAAATTTTTATCGAGGATGTAAGGCATGTGTACGTGTAGGAAGAGAGGAAAGTGATTGGTTCTCAGTGAATGTGGGTTTGTGGCAGGGGTGTGTGATGTCTCCTTGGTTGTTTAATTTGTTTATGGATGGGCTTGTTAGGGAGGTGAATACAAGAGTTTTGGAAAGAGGGGCAAGTATGCAGTCTGTTGTGGATGAGAGAGCTTGGGAAGTGAGTCAGTTGTTGTTTGCTGATGATACAGCGCTGGTGGCTGATTCATGTGAGAAACTGCAGAAGCTGGTGACTGAGTTTGGTAAAGTTTGTGAAAGAAGAAAGTTAAGAGTAAATGTGAATAAGAGCAAGGTTATTAGGTACAGTAGGGTTGAGGGTCAAGTCAATTGGGAGGTAAGTTTGAATGGAGAAAAACTGGAGGAAGTAAAGTGTTTTAGGTATCTGGGAGTGGATCTGGCAGCGGATGGAACCATGGAAGCGGAAGTGAATCATAGGGTGGGGGAGGGGGCGAAAATTTTGGGAGCCTTGAAGAATGTTTTGAAGTCGAGAACATTATCTCGGAAAGCAAAAATGGGTATGTTTGAAGGAATAGTAGTTCCAACAATGTTGTATGGTTGCGAGGCGTGGGCTATGGATAGAGTTGTGCGCAGGAGGGTGGATGTGTTGGAAATGAGATGTTTGAGGACAATATGTGGCGTTAGGTGGTTTGATCGAGTGAGTAATGTAAGGGTAAGAGATATGTGTGGAAATAAAAAGAGCGTGGTTGAGAAAGCAGAAGAGGGTGTATTGAAATGGTTTGGTTACATGGAGAGAATGAGTGAGGAAAGATTGACCAAGAGGATATATGTGTCAGAGGTGGAGAGAATGAGAAGTGGGAGACCAAATTGGAGGTGGAAAGTTGGAGTGAAAAAGATTTTGTGTGATCGGGGCCTGAACATGCAGGAGGGTGAAAGGTGTGCAAGGAATAGAGTGAATTAGAACGATGTGGTATACCGGGGTCGACGTGCTGTCAATGGATTGAACCAGGGCATGTGAAGCATCTGGGGCAAACCATGGAGAGTTGTGTTGGGCCTGGATGTGGAAAGGGAGCTGTGGTTTTGGTGCATTATTACATGACAGTTAGAGACTGATTGTGAATGAATGGGGCCTTTGGTGTCTTTTCCTAGTGCTACCTCGCACACATGAGGGGGAGGGGGTTGTTATTCCATGTGTGGCGAGGTGGCGATGGGAACAAATAAAGGCAGACAGTATGAATTATGTACTGTGTATATATGTATATGTCTGTGTGTGTATATATATGTGTACATTGAGATGTATAGGTATGTATATTTGCCTGTGTGGATGTGTATGTATATGCATGTGTATGTGGGCGGATTAGGCCATTCTTTCATCTGTTTCCTTGCGCTACCTCGCTAACGCGGGAGACAGCGACAAAACAAAATATATGAAAAATAAATATATTGTGGCATGAGAAGAGCGGGAGGTGGGTTGATTAGAAAGGGTAGTGCGTGGTGGGATGAAGAAGTAAGATTATTAGTGAAAGAGAAGAGAGAGGCATTTGGACGATTTTTGCAGGGAAAAAATGCAATTGAGTGGGAGATGTATAAAAGAAAGAGACACGAGGTCAAGAGAAAGGTGCAAGAGGTGAAAAAGAGGGCAAATGAGAGTTGGGGTGAGAGACTATCATTAAATTTTAAGGAGAATAAAAAGATGTTCTGGAAGGAGGTAAATAAAGTGCGTAAGACAAGGGAGCAAATGGGAACTTCAGTGAAGGGCGCAAATGGGGAGGTGATAACAAGTAGTGGTGATGTGAGAAGGAGATGGAGTGAGTATTTTGAAGGTTTGTTGAATGTGTTTGATGATAGAGTGGTAGATATATGGTGTTTTGGTCGAGGTGGTGTGCAAAGTGAGAGGGTTAAAGAAAATGATTTGGTAAACAGAGAAGAGGTAGTAAAAGCTTTGCGGAAGATGAAAGCCGGCAAGGCAGCAGGTTTGGATGGTATTGCAGTGGAATTTATTAAAAAACGGGGTGACTGTATTATTGACCGGTTGGTAAGGTTATTTAATGTATGTATGACTCATGGTGAGGTGCCTGAGGATTGGCGGAATGCGTGGATAGTGCCATTGTACAAAGGCAAAGGGGATAAGAGTGAGTGCTCAAATTACAGAGGTATTAGTTTGTTGAGTATTCCTGGTAAATTATATGGGAGGGTATTGATTGAGAGGGTGAAGGCATGTACAGAGCATCAGATTGGGGAAGAGCAGTGTGGTTTCAGAAATGGTAGAGGATGTGTGGATCAGGTGTTTGCTTTGAAGAATGTATGTGAGAAATACATGGATTTGTATGTAGCATTTATGGATCTGGAGAAGGCATATGATAGAGTTGATAGAGATGCTCTGTGGAAGGTATTAAGAATATATGGTGTGGGAGGAAAGTTGTTAGAAGCAGTGAAAAGTTTTTATCGAGGATGTAAGGCATGTGTACATATAGGAAGAGAGGAAAGTGATTGGTTCTCAGTGAATGTAGGTTTGCGGCAGGGGTGTGTGATGTCTCCATGGTTGTTTAATTTGTTTATGGATGTGGTTGTTAGTGAGGTGAATGCAAGAGTTTTGGAAATAGGGGCAAGTATGAAGTCTGTTGTGGATGAGAGAGCTTGGGAAGTGAGTCAGTTGTTGTTCGCTGATGATACAGCACTGGTGGCTGATTCATGTGAGAAACTGCAGAAGCTGGTGACTGAGTTTGGTAAAGTGTGTGAAAGAAGAAAGTTAAGAGTAAGTGTGAATAAGAGCAAGGTTATTAGGTACAGTAGGGTTGAGGGTCAAGTCAATTGGGAGGTAAGTTTGAATGGAGAAAAACTGGAGGAAGTAAAGTGTTTTAGATATCTGGGAGTGGATCTGGCAGCAGATGGAACCATGGAAGTGGAAATGAATCATAGGGTGGGGGAGGGGGCGAAAATCCTGGGAGCCTTGAAGAATGTGTGGAAGTCGAGAACATTATCTCAGAAAGCAAAAATGGGTATGTTTGAAGGAATAGTGGTTCCAACAATGTTGTATCGTTGCAAGGCGTGTGCTATGGATAGAGTTGTGCGCAGGAGGATGGATGTGCTGGAAATGAGATGTTTGAGGATAATGTGTGGCGTGAGGTGGTTTGATTAAGTAAGTAATGTAAGGGTAAGAGAGATGTGTAGAAATAATAAGAGCGTGGTTGAGAGAGCAGAAGATGGTGTTTTGAAATGGTATGTACATACATGTATATACATATACATACATCTCCACACACGCAAATATACATACCTATACATCTCAACGTATACATGTATATACACACGCAGACATATACATATATACACGTGTAAATAATTCATCCTGTCTGCCTTTATTCATTCCCATCGCCACCCCGCCACACATGTAATAACAACCCTCTCCCCCCTCATGTGTGTGAGGTAGTGATAGGGAAAGACAACAAAGGCCCCATTCGTTCACACTCAGTCTCTAGCTCTCATGTAATAATGCAACGAAACCACAGCTCCCTTTCCACATCCAGGCGCCACACAACTTTCCATGGTTTAGCCGAGACACTTCACATGCCCTGCTTCAATCCATTGACAGCACGTCGGCCCCGGTATACCACATCGTTCCAATTCACTCTATTCCTTGCATGCCTTTCACCCTCCTGCATGTTCAGGCACCGATCACTCAAAATCTTTTTCACTCTATCGAGAGCCAACACCTCGCAGCCATACAACATTGTTGGAACCACTATTCCTTCAAACATACCCATTTTTGCTTTCCGAGATATTGTTCTCGACTTCCAAACATTCTTCAAGGCTCTCAGAATTTTCGCCCCCTCCCCCACCCTATCACTCACTTCCGTTTCCATGGTTGCATCCGCTGGCAGATCCACTCCCAGATATCTAAAACACTTTACTCCCTCCAGTTTTTCTCCATTCAAACTCACTTCTCAATTGACTTGACCCCCAACCCTACTGTACCTAATATCCTTGCTCTTAGTCACGTTTACTCTTAACTTTCTTCTTTCACACACTTTACCAAACTCAGTCACCAGCTTCTGCAGTTTATCACATGAATCAGCCACCAGCAATGTATCATCAGCGAACAACAACTGACTCACTTCCCAAGCTCTCTCATCCACAACAGACTGCATACTTCCCCTCTTTCCAAAACTCTTGCATTCACCTCCCTAACAACCCCATCCATAAACAAATTAAACAACAATGGAGACATCACACACCCCTGCTGCAAACCTACATTCACTGAGAACCAATCACTTTCCTCTCTTCCTACATGTACACATGCCTTACATCCTCGATAAAAACTTTTCACTGCTTCTAACAACTTGCCTCCCACACCATATATTCTTAATACCTTCCACAGAGCATCTCTATCAACTCTATCATATGCCTTCTCTAGATCCATAAGTGCTACATACAAATCCATTTGCTTTTCTAAGTATTTTTCACATACATTCTTTAAAGCAAACACCTGATCCACACATCCTCTACCGCTTCTGAAACCACACTGCTCTTCCCCAATCTGATGCTCTGTACATGCCTTCACCCTCTCAATCAATACCCTCCCATATAATTTACCAGGAATACTCAACAAACTTATACCTCTGTAATTTAAGCATTCACTCTTATCCCCTTTGCCTTTGTACAATGGCACTATGCAAGCATTCTGCCAATCCTCAGGCATCTCACGATGACTCATACATACATTAAATAACCTTACCAACAAGTCAACAATACACTCACCCCATTTTTTAATAAATTCCACTGCAATACCATCCAAACCTGCTGCCTTCCCGGCTTTCATCTTCCGCAAAGCTTTTATTACCTCTTCTCTGTTTACCCAATCATTTTCCCTAACCCTCTCACTTTGCACACCTCCTCGACGAAAACACCCTATATTTGCCACTCTATCATCAAACACATTCAATAAACCTTGAAAATACTCACTCCATCTCCTTCTCACATCACCACTACTTGTTATCACCTCCCCATTAGCCCCCTTCACTGAAGTTCCGATTTGCTCCCTTGTCTTACGCACGTTCTTTAACTCATTCCAAAACATCTTTTTATTCTCCTTAAAATTTAATGATACTCTCTCACACCAACTCATTTGCCCTCTTTTTCATCTCTTGCACCTCTTGCCCCTTTCTCTTGACCTCCTGCCTCTTTCTTATATACATCTCCCACTCATTTGCATTTTTTCCCTGCAAAAATTGTCCAAATTCCTCTCTCTTCTCTTTCACTAATACTCTTACTTCTTCATCCCACCACTCACTACCCTTTCTAATCAATCCACCTCCCACACTTTTCATGCCACAAGCATCTTTTGTGCAAGCCATTACATCTTCCCCAAATACATCCCATTCTTTCCCCACTCCCCTTACCTCCTTTGTTCTCACCTTTTTCCATTCTGTACTCAGTGTCTCCTGGTACTTCCTCACGCAAGTCTCCTTCCCAAGCTCACTTACTCTCACCACTCTCTTCTCCCCAACATTCTCTCTTCTTTTCTGAAAACCCCTACAAATCTTCACCTTCGCCTCCACAAGATAATGATCAGACATCCCTCCAGTTTACCTCTCAGCACATTACATCCAAAAGTCTCTCTTTCACGCGCCTATGAATTAACACGTAATCCAATAACGTTCTCTGGCCATCTCTCCTTCTTACATACATATACTTATGTATATCTCACTTTTTAAACCAGGTATTCCCAATCACCAGTCCTTTTTCAGCACATAAGTCTACTAGCTCTTCACCATTTCCATTTACAACACTGAGCACCCCATGTATACCAATTATTCCCTCAACTGCCACATTACTCACCTTTGCATTCAAATCACCCATCACTATAACCCGGTCTTGTGCATCAAAACCACTAACACACTCATTCAGCTGCTTCCAAAACACTTGCCTCTCATGATCTTTCTTCTCATGCCCAGGTGCATATGCACCACTAATCACCCATCTCTCTCCATCAACTTTCCATTTTACCCATATCAATTTAGAATTTACTTTCTTACACTCTATCACATACTCCCACCACTCCTGTTTCAGGAGTAGTTCTACTCCTTCCCTTGCTCTTGTCTAACCCCTGAATTTGCTCCCAAGACGTTCCCAAACCACTCTTCCCCTTTACCCTTGAGCTTCGTTTCACTCAGAGCCAAAACATCCAGGTTCCTTTCCTCAGACATACTACCTATCTCTCCTTTTTTCTCATCTTGATTGCATCCACACACATTTAGACACCCCAATCTGAGCCTTCGAGGAGGATGAACACTCCCCGCGTGACTCCTTCTCCTGTTTCCCCTTTTAGAAAGTTAAAATACAATGAGGGGAGGGTTTCTGGCTCCACCGCTCCCGTCCCCTTTAGTCGCTTTCTACGACATGTGAGCAATGCGTGGGAAGTATTCTTTTTCCCCTATCCCCAGGAATATATATATATATATATATATATATATATATATATATATGTGTGTGTGTGTGTGTGTGTGTGTTATTTGCTTTGTCACTGTCTCCCGCATTAGCGAGGTAGCGCAAGGAAAAGGACAGAAGAATGGCCCAACTCACCCACATTCACATGTATATACATGCATGTATGCACACGGAAATATACATACCTATACATCACAACGTATACATATATATGCACACACAGTCATATATATATATATATATATATATGTATGGTTGCGAGGCGTGGGCTATGGATAGAGTTGTGCGCAGGAGGATGGATGTGCTGGAAATGAGATGTTTGAGGACAATGTGTGGTGTGAGGTGGTTTGATCGAGTGAGTAACGTAAGGGTAAGAGAGATGTGTGGAAATAAAAAGAGCGTGGTTGAGAGAGCAGAAGAGGGTGTTTTGAAGTGGTTTGGGCACATGGAGAGGATGAGTGAGGAAAGATTGACCAAGAGGATGTATGTGTCGGAGGTGGAGGGAGCAAGGAGAAGAGGGAGACCAAATTGGAGGTGGAAAGATGGAGTGAAAAAGATTTTGTGTGATCGGGGCCTGAACATGCAGGAGGGTGAAAGGAGGGCAAGGAATAGAGTGAATTGGAGCGATGTGGTATACCGGGGTTGACGTGCTGTCAGTGGATTGAATCAAGGCATGTGAAGCATCTGGGGTAAACCATGGAAAGCTGTGTAGGTATGTATATTTGCGTGTGTGGACGTATGTATATACATGTGTATGGGGGGGGGTTGGGCCATTTCTTTCGTCTGTTTCCTTGCGCTACCTCGCAAACGCGGGAGACAGCGACAAAGTATAAAAAAAAATATATATATATATATATATATATATATATATATATATATATATCTTTTCTTTCTTTCAAACTATTCGCCATTTCCCGCATTAGCGAGGTAGCGTTAAGAACAGAGGACTGGGCCTTTGAGGGAATACCCTCACCTGGCCCAATTCTCTGTTCCTTCTTTTGGAAAATTGAAAAAAAAAAAAAAAAAAACGAGAGGGGAGGATTTCCAGCCCCCCGCTCCCTCCCCTTTTAGTCGCCTTCTACGACACGCAGGGAATACGTGGGAAGTATTCTTAATCCCCTATCCCCAGGGATTTTTTTTTTTTTTTTTTTTTTTTTCATACTATTCGCCATTTCCCGCGATAGCGAGGTAGCGTTAAGAACAGAGGACTGGGCCTTTGAGGGAATATCCTCACCTGGCCCCCTTCTCTGTTCCTTCTTTTGGAAAATTAAAAAAAAAAAAAACGAGAGGGGAGGATTTCCAGCCCCCCGCTCCCTTCCCTTTTAGTCGCCTTCTACGACACGCAGGGAATACGTGGGAAGTATTCTTTCTCCCCTATCCCCAGGGATAATAAATATATATTAGCTCAAAAACATCTTGTTCCATTTTTATAGTTGTATTTCAAACTGGGTGGCCATTCAGGTCTCAAATTACAATAACATTTGCAGATACTTTACTATAATGATAATAAAACCCTATGAATGAAAGTCATAAATCATAACAGATATGTGAGTATCCTTTTTCTTTCAAACTATTCGCAATTTCCCGCGTTAGTGAGGTAGCGTTAAGAACAGAGAACTGGGCCTTTGAGGGAATATCCTCACCTGGCCCCCTTCTCTGTTCCTTCTTTTGGAAAAAAAAAAAAAAAAAAGTATCCATACATCATAAAAAGCACTGCCTGCCCCGAACTAACGTAAAATTAATAATCGCATATTTTTGAAATGTTTATTGAAGAACATTTATGTTTCTACCCTCCTACATCCATTATATATATATATATATATATATAATATATATATATATATATATATATATATATATATAATATATATATATATATATACATGTACATAATTCATACTGGCTGCCTTTATTTATTCCCATCGCCACTCTGCCACACATGAAATATAAACAACTTCCCCACTCATGTGTGTGAGGTAGCACTAGGAAAGACAAGAAAGGCCACATTCGTTCACACTCAGTCTCTAGCTTTCATGTAATTATGCACTGAAACCACAGCTCCCTTTCCACAT
>NC_092224.1:44654314-44689804 GCF_036320965.1 Panulirus ornatus
ATAGTTTAAAAGAAAAAAGAAGATATATATATATATATATATATATATATATATATATATATATATATATATATATATCAGTGGTGCATATGCACCTGGTCAGGAGAAGAAAAACATGAGAGGCAAGTGTTTTGGGAGCAGCTGAGTGAGTGTGTTAGTAGTTTAGATGCACGAGACTGGGTTATAGTGATGGGTGATTTGAATGCAACGGTAAGTAATGTGGCAGCTGAGGGTATAATTGATGTACTTTTGGTGTTCAGTGTGAAAATGCCTGATCATTATCTTGTGGAGGATAAGATAAATATTTGTAAAGGTTTTCAGAAAAGACAAGAGAATGCTGGGGTGAAGAGAGTGGTGAGAGTAAGTGAGTTTGGGAAGGAGACTTCTGTGAGGAAGTACAAGGAGAGATTGAGTGTAGAATGGAAAAAGGTGAGAGCAAATGACATAAGGGGAGTGGGGGAGGAATGGCATGTATTTAGGTAAGCAGTGATGACTTCCGCAAAAGGTGCTTGTGGTATGAGAAATGTGGGAGGTGGGTAGGTTAGATAGGGTGGTGAATGGTAGGATGAAGAAGTGAGATTGTTATTGAAAGAGAAGAGAGAGGTGTTTGGACAATTTTTGCAGGGAAATAGTGTGAATGACTGGGAGATGTATAAAATAAAGAGGCAGGAGAACAAGAGAAAGATGCAAGAGGTGAAAAAGAGGCCAAATGAAACTTCGGTTGAGAGAGTATTATAAAATTTTAGGGGAGCATAAAAAGATGTTTTGGAAGGAGGTAAATAAAGTGTGTAAGACAAGAGAAGAAATGGGAACATAAGTGAAGGGTGCTAATGGGGAGGTAATAACAAGTAGTGGTGATGTGAGGAGATGGAGTGAGTATTTTCAAGGTTTGTTGAATGTTTGATGATAGAGTGGCTGATATAGGGTGTTTCTGGGCGAGGTAGCATGCGAAGTCAGAGGGTCAGGGAGAATGGTTTGGTAAACAGAGAAGAGCTTGCAAGGTGGCGGGTTTGGATGGTATTGCAGCGGAATTTGTTAAAAAAGTAGGTGACTGTGTTGTTGACTGGTTGGTAAGGATATTCAGTGTTTGGATGGTTCACGAAGAAGTGCCTGAGGATTGGGCAAATGAATGCATAGTGCCATTGTAGAAAGGCAAAGAGGATAAAGGTGAGTTTTCAAATTACAGAGGTATAAGTTTGGTAAGTCAGACTTTCCTTAGCACTAAGGCAATGTTTCTGTGCATTTTTCCTTGACAAGTGGGGCTTGCTTGAGCTTTTATTCGACGTATCAATACGTAGGAAGATTACGCAGCTCCTAGCTAGGACGCCATTTTTTTTTCGTTTAGAATGCCATGATCAACACTCTTCTTTCAGCCCTCCTATCTTCCGTTAACCTTCACTGCTTTCTTTGGATTATTCACTTATATTCAAATTTTGTGTGTTTATTGAACATATGCGAAGTGCTGCGTCTGGTAGACATACATATTTATTGCTTTTTAAGTGTGGAACAGCGCTTATAGGGGTGTTTTTCATTCGAAGTGTTTACAAGGAAGTGATTTTTAAACTTAGAGCAATGCGTTCTTATGCTTGTGTGCTCAGGGCTGGGATCAAAGTAAAGTGTATTATCTTTCAGTGGCTCACTCTGATTATTGTTAGAGACCAGCCCTGCAGCAGTCGCAAAGGCGCGGACACCGTTGCTTCGTTGCCAGCGAACTTCATTGGGTCGTGGGTTCTGAAACTTAGTTCTATCGTTCTAATTTGCCTTTCGAAGGGGTCAAAATTGGCAGCCAGCCTATTGAGAACCGGAACAACAAGCTCTTTTCATTTTGTGGGCCAGTAACCAGTGTTAAGAGGGAGGGTTTCCTCTAGTGCGTCTGCCTAGTTCATAGTTAGACAAAGCTAATGAGATTCGCTGACCCTTGCGTTCTGCTTGGCTTTCAAACCTTAGACCTGGGCATCGCAAATTCTGGTAAATGTTGGGTTCTTTGCGTGTTTTATGATTTGCCAATTTTAGGTGCTTGGCGCCTTAGTTGTGTAAAACGCTTCAATTCTGTAAGACTGTTTCAAGACGGCAAGTTTTGAACATTATTGAGGCCAATAAAACATCGTTATATTCGTCTCACTAATAAAACTTTGCATATATAGAGTTTACCTAAATAAAATAAGAATTCCAAAGGATCAGCATGCTCGAATACGTCAGTTAGGCAAGCCATCACTGCTCCGTAGCGGTGGTAGCCATAACTACATTCGCAGTAACATTGCGCAGGACAATGTGCAATCGTTGGTTTTCAGACTCTGTCGCGTGCCAGCTACTGACATGTTCGAAGCTGTAGTCGTTCTTTCAGAGCTAGTTGTTACTGCTCTTCCTTGCGTTGTCGCTACCCTTGCTTTGGTTTGAAGGGTTTTTGAAATTTATTGTTCAATACATTTCATATATTTTAAAGGGGAAGTAAATGTTTATAATTGTGTTAATGGAGTGATAGTTTTCATGCATGGTGTTTTTGACAAGAAAATAGTGAAGTTGGAGAAAAATGTAGCTTAGACATTGAAGCTTATTGACACAGTGGTGAAATTGATGAGAACTGCTATTGACGTTTGTGTGAATAAATTGTACATTTCCTTTTCCATAGCCAGAGGTTGAACCATTATGTGACATTCATTTTTTTTCATTCATTTCAAGCTAAAAGTTTGTTTTCTAAATTGTTTCTTACATTTTTCATATGTATATATATGTATGTGTGTGTGTGTATGTGCATATGTGTGTGTGTGTGTGTGTGTGTATATGTATATATATATGTATATTATCCCTGGGGATAGGGGTGAAAGAATACTTCCCACGTATTCCTCGCGTGTCGTAGAAAGCGACTAGAGGGGACGGGAGCGGGGGGCCGGAAATCCTACCCTCCTTGTATTAACTTTCTAAAATGGGAAACAGAAGAAGGAGTCACGCGGGGAGTGATCATCCTCCTCGAAGGCTCAGAGTGGGGTGCCTAAATGTGTGTGGATGTAACCAAGATGTGAAAAAAGGAGAGATAGGTAGTATGTTTGAGGAAAGGAACCTGGATGTTTTGGCTCTGAGTGAAACGAAGCTCAAGGGTAAAGGGGAAGAGTGGTTTGGAAATGTCTGGGGAGTGAAGTCAGGGGTTAGTGAGAGGACAAGAGCAAGGGAAGGAGTAGCAATACTCCTGAAACAGGAGTTGTGGGAGTATGTGATAGAATGTAAGAAAGTAAATTCTCGATTAATATGGGTAAAATTGAAAGTTGATGGAGAGAGGTGGGTGATTATTGGTGCATATGCACCTGGGCATGAGAAGAAAGATCATGAGAGGCAAGTGTTTTGGGAGCAGCTAAATGAGTGTGTTAGCGGTTTTGATGCACGAGACCGGGTTATAGTGATGGGTGATTTGAATGCAAAGGTGAGTAATGTGGCAGTTGAGGGAATAATTGGTATGCATGGGGTGTTCAGTGTTGTAAATGGAAATGGTGAAGAGCTTGTAGATTTATGTGCTGAAAAAGGACTGATGATTGGGAATACCTGGTTTAAAAAGCGAGATATACATAAGTATACTTATGTAAGTAGGAGAGATGGCCAGAGAGCGTTATTGGATTACGTGTTAATTGACAGGCGTGCGAAAGAGAGACTTTTGGATGTTAATGTGCTGAGAGGTGCAACTGGAGGGATGTCTGATCATTATCTTGTGGAGGCTAAGGTGAAGATTAGTATGGGTTTTCAGAAAAGAGGAGTGAATGTTGGGGTGAAGAAGGTGGTGAGAGTAAGTGAGCTTGGGAAGGAGACCTGTGTGGGGAAGTACCAGGAGAGACTGTGTACAGAATGGAAAAAGGTGAGAACAATGGAAGTAAGGGGAGTGGGGGAGGAATGGGATGTATTTAGGGAATCAGTGATGGATTGCGCAAAAGATGCTTGTGGCATGAGAAGAGTGGGAGGTGGGCTGTTTAGAAAGGGTAGTGAGTGGTGGGATGAAGAAGTAAGAGTATTAGTGAAAGAGAAGAGAGAGGCATTTGGACGATTTTTGCAGGGAAAAAATGCAATTGAGTGGGAGAAGTATAAAAGAAAGAGACAGGAGGTCAAGAGAAAGGTGCAAGAGGTGAAAAAAAGGGCAAATGAGAGTTGGGGTGAGAGACTATCAGTAAATTTTAGGGAGAATAAAAAGATGTTCTGGAAGGAGGTAAATAGGGTGCGTAAGACAAGGGAGCAAATGGGAACTTCAGTGAAGGGCGTAAATGGGGAGGTGATAACAAGTAGCGGTGATGTGAGAAGGAGATGGAATGAGTATTTTGAAGGTTTGTTGAATGTGTCTGATGACAGAGTGGCAGATATAGGGTGTTTTGGTCGAGGTGGTGTGCAAAGTGAGAGGGTTAGGGAAAATGAGTTGGTAAACAGAGAAGAGGTAGTAAAAGCTTTGCGGAAGATGAAAGCCGGCAAGGCAGCAGGTTTGGATGGTATTGCAGTGGAATTTATTAAGAAAGGGGGTGACTGTATTGTTGACTGGTTGGTAAGGTTATTTAATGTATGTATGACTCATGGTGAGGTGCCTGAGGATTGGCGGAATGCGTGCATAGTGCCATTGTACAAAGGCAAAGGGGATAAGAGTGAGTGCTCAAATTACAGAGGTATAAGTTTGTTGAGTATTCCTGGTAAATTATATGGGAGGGTATTGATTGAGAGGGTGAAGGCATGTACAGAGCATCAGATTGGGGAAGAGCAGTGCGGTTTCAGAAGTGGTAGAGGATGTGTGGATCAGGTGTTTGCTTTGAAGAATGTATGTGAGAAATACTTAGAAAAGCAAATGGATTTGTATGTAGCATTTATGGATCTGGAGAAGGCATATGATAGAGTTGATAGAGATGCTCTGTGGAAGGTATTAAGAATATATGGTGTGGGAGGCAAGTTGTTAGAAGCAGTGAAAAGTTTTTATCGAGGATGTAAGGCATGTGTACGTGTAGGAAGAGAGGAAAGTGATTGGTTCTCAGTGAATGTAGGTTTGCGGCAGGGGTGTGTGATGTCTCCATGGTTGTTTAATTTGTTTATGGATGGGGTTGTAAGGGAGGTAAATGCAAGAGTCCTGGAAAGAGGGGCAAGTATGAAGTCTGTTGGGGATGAGAGAGCTTGGGAAGTGAGTCAGTTGTTGTTCGCTGATGATACAGCGCTGGTGGCTGATTCATGTGAGAAACTGCAGAAGCTGGTGACTGAGTTTGGTAAAGTGTGTGGAAGAAGAAAGTTGAGAGTAAATGTGAATAAGAGCAAGGTTATTAGGTACAGTAGGGGTGAGGGTCAAGTCAATTGGGAGGTGAGTTTGAATGGAGAAAAACTGGAGGAAGTGAAGTGTTTTAGATATCTGGGAGTGGATCTGTCAGCGGATGGAACCATGGAAGCGGAAGTGGATCATAGGGTGGGGGAGGGGGCGAAAATTTTGGGAGCCTTGAAAAATGTGTGGAAGTCGAGAACATTATCTCGGAAAGCAAAAATGGGTATGTTTGAGGGAATAGTGGTTCCAACAATGTTGTATGGTTGCGAGGCGTGGGCTATGGATAGAGATGTGCGCAGGAGGATGGATGTGCTGGAAATGAGATGTTTGAGGACAATGTGTGGTGTGAGGTGGTTTGATCGAGTAAGTAACGTAAGGGTAAGAGAGATGTGTGGAAATAAAATGAGCGTGGTTGAGAGAGCAGAAGAGGGTGTTTTGAAATGGTTTGGGCACATGGAGAGAATGAGTGAGGAGAGATTGACCAAGAGGATATATGTGTCGGAGGTGGAGGGAACGAGGAGAAGAGGGAGACCAAATTGGAGGTGGAAAGATGGAGTGAAAAAGATTTTGTGTGATCGGGGCCTGAACATGCAGGAGGGTGAAAGGAGGGCAAGAAATAGAGTGAATTGGAGTCATGTGGTATACAGGGGTTGACGTGCTGTCAGTGGATTGAAGCAAGGCATGTGAAGCGTCTGGGGTAAACCATGGAAAGCTGTGTAGGTATGTATATTTGCGTGTGTGGACGTGTGTATGTACATGTGTATGGGGGGGGGGGTTGGGCCATTTCTTTCGTCTGTTTCCTTGCGCTACCTCGCAAACGCGGGAGACAGCGACAAAGTATAAAAAAAAAAAAAAAAAAAAAAAAAAAAAGTTTGTTGAGTATTCCTTGGAAATTATATGGGAGGGTATTGATTGAGAGGGTAAAGGTATGTACAGAGCATCAGACTGGGGAAGAGCAATGTGGTTTGAGAAGTGGTAGGGGATGTATGGATCAGGAGTTTGCTTCGAAGAACGTATGTGAGAAATACTTGGAAAAACAGATAGATTTGTATGTAGCATTTATGGATCTGGAGAAGGCATATGATGCTGTTGATAGAGATGTTTTGAGGAAGGTATCACGAGTATTTGGTATGGAAGGTAAGTTGATAAAGCTATGAAAAGTTTTTATCAAGGCTGTAATGCATGTGGATGAGTAGGAAGAGAGGAAAGTGAATGTTGGTTTGCAGCAGGGGAGTGTGATGTCTCCATGGTTGTTTAAATTGTTTATGGATGGAGTTGTTAGGGAGATGAATGCAAAAGTTTTGGATAAAGGGGCAATTATGCAGTCTATTCTGGATGAGAGGGCTTGGGAAGTGAGTCATTTGTTGTTCACTGATGATACAGCGCTGGTGGCTGACTTGGGTGAGAAACTGCAGAAGTTGGAGACTGAGTTTGGTAAAACATGTGAAAGAAGAAAGTTTAAAATAAATGTGAATATAAGCAAGGTTATTAGGTTCAGTAAGATGGAAGGACAAGTTAAATGGGGAGGTAAGTTTGAATGGACAGAAACTGGAGGAAGTGAAGTGTTTTATATATCTGGGAGTTGACTTAGCAGCAGATGGAACCATGGAAGCAGAAGTAAGTCACAGTGTGGGGGAGGGAGTGAAGGTTCTGGGAGCGTTGAAGAATGTGTGAAAGGTGAGAATGTTATCTCGGAGAGCAAAAATGGGCATGTTTGAAGGAACAGGGGTTCCAAATATGCTAAATAGTTGTTAGCCATGGGCTATACATAGGTTTGTGTGGAGGAGGGTGGATGTGTTGGAAATTAAATGTTTGAGGACAATATATGGTTTGAGGTGGTTTGATCAAGTAAGTAATGAAAGGGTAAAAGAGATGTGAGGTAATATAAAAAAAAAAATGTGGTTGAGAGAGCAGAAGAGGGTGTGTTGAAATTGTTTGGACTCATGGAAAGAATGAGTGAGGATAGATTGACAAAGAGGATATATATGTCAGAGATGGAGGGAAGGAGAAGTGGGAGACCTAATTGGAAGTGGAAGGAAGGAGTGAAAAAGATTTTGAGTGATATATACTGAACATATAGAGGGGTTAAAGGCGTGTAAGGAATAGAATGAATTGGAATGATGTGGTATACCAGGGTCGACGTGCTGTCAATGGATTGAACCAGGGTATGTGAAGTGTCTGGGGTAAACCATGGAAAGGTCTGTGGGGCCTGGATGTGGGAAGGGAGCTGTGGTTTCGGTGCATTATACATGAGAGCTAGAAACTGAATGTGGATGACTGTGGCGTTTGCTGTCTGTTTCCTGGTGCTACCTTGCTGAGGGGAGAGGGAAGGAGGATACAATTTTGTGTGTGTTGAGGTGGCAACAAAAATGTGTAAAGGAAACAACTATGCATATCTACATGAGTGCATATGTATATGTCTGTGTATGTTTATGTATGTATATGTAGAAATGTATATGTGCATGTGTGGGCATCTATGTATGTTAATGAGTATGTGTGTGGGTTGGGCCATTTCTTGTCTGTTTCTTTCCACTACCTTGCTAAATCAGAAAACAGCTCTTAAGTATAATTCTTTTATTTATCATACTTTGTCACTGTCTCCTGTGTTAGCGAGATAGCGCAAGAAAACAGACGAGAGAATGGCCCAACCCACCAACATACACATATGTATACATAAAAGCCCACATATGCACATATACATGCATATACATTTCAATGTATACATACATAAACATACACAGATATATACATATATACACATGTACATATTCATACTTGCTCCTGTCATCTGTTCCTGTCACCACTCCGACACACATGAAACAGCATCCCCCCGGTCCACCAAGGTAGCGACAGGAAAAGACAAAAAAGGCCACAGTCATTCACATTCACTCTCGAGCTGTCATGTGTGATGCACCAAAACCACAATTCCCTTTCCACACCCATGCCCCACTGACCTTTCCATGGTTTACCCCAGACGCTTCACGTGCCCTGGTTCAATCCATTGACAGCAGGTAGACCATGGTATACCACATCATTCCAATTCACTCTATTCCTTGCAAACCTTTCACCCTCCTGTATGTTCAGGCCCCGATCGCTCAAAATCTTTTTCACTCCATCCTTCCACCTCCAATTTGGTCTCCCACTTCTCCTTCTTCCCTCCACCTCCGACACATATATCCTCTTTGTTAATCTTTCCTTACTCATTCTCTCTATGTAACCAAATCATTTCAACACACCCTCTTCAGCTCTCTCAACCAGACTCTTTTTATTACCACACATCTCTCTTACCTTTCATTACTTACTCAATCATACGACCTCACACCAGATATTGTCCGCACACATTTCATTTCAAACACATCCACCCTCCTCCACACAATCCTATCTATAGCCGATGCCTCACAACCATATAACATTGTTGGAACCACTATTCCTTCAAACATACCCATTTCTGGTCTCCAAAATAATGTTCCTGCCTTCCGCATTTTCTTGAATGCTCCCAAAATCTTCGCCCCCTCCCCACCCTGTGACTCATTTCCGTTTCCATGATTCCATCCACTGCTAAGCCCACTCCCAGATATCTAAACACTTCACTTCCTCCAGGTTATCTCGTTTCAGTTATTCTCCATTCAAACTTACCTCCTAATCAACTTGTCTCTCAACCCTACTAAATCTAATAACCTTGCTCTTATTCACATTAACTCTCAACTTTCTTCTTTCACACACTTTACCAAACTCAGTCACCAACTTCCGTAGTTTCTCATCTGAATCAGCCACCAGCGCTGTATCATCAGTGAACAACAACTGAATCGCTTCCCAAGCTCTCTCATCCACAACAGACTGCATACTTGGCCCTCTCTCTAAAACACTTGCATTCACCTCCCTAACCACCCCATCCAAAAACAAGTTAAACAACCATGGAGACATCATACACCCCTGCCGCAAACCGACATTCACTGGAAATCAGTCACTTTCCTCTCTTCCTACTCGTACATATGCCTTACATCCTTGGTAAAAACTTTTCACTGCTTCTAGCAACTTGCCTCCCACACCATATACTCTTAATTCCTTCCACAAAGAATCTCTATCCACCCTATCATATGCCTTCTCCAGATCCATAAATACTACATATAAATTCATTTGTTTTTCTAAGTATTTCTCACATACATTCTTCAAAGCAAACACCTGATCCATACATCCTCTACCACTTCTCAAACCACACTGTTCTTCCCCAATCTGATGCTCTGTACATACCTTTACCCTCTCAATCAATACACTCCCATATAATTTCCCAAGAATACTCAAGAAACTTTGCCCATATGATTTGAAAACTCATCTTTATCCCCTTTGCCTTTGTACAATGGCATTATGCATGCATTTCATCAATCATCAGGCACTTTACCATAAACCATGCATACACTGAATATCCTTACCAACCAATCAACAACAAAATCAACCCCTTTTTTAAGAATTCTGCTGCAATACCATCTAAACCCACCAGTAAGGGTTCTGGGAGCATAAAAGAGCACATGGAAGGCAAGAACATTATCTCGAAGAGGTAAAATGGGTATGTTTGCAGAAAAAGTGTTTCCAACAATGCTATATGGTTGCGAGGTATGGGCTATGGATAGGGTTGTGTGTAGGAGGGTGGATGTGTTGGAAATGAAATGTTTGAGAACAATTTGTAGTGTAAGGGGGGGTTTGATCAAGTAAGTAATGAAAGGACAAGAGAGATGTGTGGTAATAAAAGGAGTGCAGTTGAGAGAGCAGAAGAGGGTGTGTCGAATTGGTTTGGTCACATAGAGAGAATGAGTTAGGAAAGACTGACAAAGGGGATATGTATGTCAGAGGTAGAGGGAACAAGGAGAAATGGGACACCAAATTGGAAGTGGAAGGATGGAGTGAAAAGGATTTTGAGTGATTGGGGCCTGTACATACAGGAGTGTGAAAGGTGTGCAAGGAATAGAGTAAATTAGAATGATGTGGTATACCGGGGTCGCTGTGCTGTCAATGGATTGAACCAGGACACGTGAAGTATCTGGGGTAAACCATGGAAAGTTCCGTGGGACCTGGATGTGGAAAGAGAGCTATGGTTTTGGTGCATTATACATGACAGCTAGAGACTAAGTGTGAACAAATGTGGCCTATTTTCTTTCCATAGTGCTACCTCACAAGTGCACCATGTGGGAGAGGGGGATGCTATTTCATGTGTGGTGGGGTGGCGATGGGAATGGATAAAGGCAGCAAGTAGGAATATGTAATGTGTATATATGCATATGTCTGTGTATGTCTATGCATTTATATGTTGAAAGGTATAAGTATGTATATATGCGTGGGTTGACGTTTATAAATATACATGTGTATGTGGGTGGTTTGGCCATTCTTCTTTCTGTTTCCTTGCTCCACCTCACTAAAGTGGGAGAAGGCAATTAAGTATAATATATAAGAATGAATATATATCAGTAGGTCAGTTGAATGTGTTCGATGCTATAGTGGCAGATATAGGATGTTTTGGTCGAGGTGATGTGCAAAATGAGAGGGTCAGGGAGAATGGTTTGGTAAACAGAGATGAGGTTACGAAAGCTATGCGGAAGATGAAAGCTGGCAAGGTGGCGAGTTTGGATGGTATTACAGTGGAATTTATTAAAATAGGGGGTGACTATATTGTTGACTGGTTGGTGAGAATGTTCAAAGTATGTATGGTTCATAGAAGTGCCTGAGGATTGGCTGAATGCATACATAGTGCCATTGTACAAAGGCAAAGGGGATAAAGGTAAGTGTTCAAATTACAGAGGTATAAGTTTGTTGAGTATTCCTGGGAAATTGTATGGGAGGGTATTGATTGAATGTGTTAAGGCATGTACAGAGCATCAGATTGGGGAAGAGCAGTGTGGTTTGAGAAGTGGTTGAGGATGAGTGGATCAGGTGTTTCCTTTGAAAAACATATGTAAGAAATACTTAGAATAACAAATGGATTTATATGTAACATTTATGTATCTGGAGAAGGCATACAACAGAGTTGATAGAGATGCTCTGTGGAAGGTATTGAGAGTATTTGATGTGGGAGGCAAGTTGCTAGAAGCAGTGAAATTATTCTATCAAGGATGTAAACCATGTGTATGAATAGGAAAAGAGGAAAGTAACTGGTTCCCAGTGAATGTCAGTTTGTGGCAGGAGTGCGTGATGTCTCCATGGATGCATAACTTATTTAAGGATGGGGTTGTTAGGGAGGTGATTGCAAGTGTTTTGGAGAGAGGGGCAAATTTGCAGTATTTTATGGATTAGAGAGCTTGGGAAGTGAGTGAGTTGTTGTTCACTTATGATACAGCACTGATGGCTGATTCAGGTGAGAAACTGCAGAAGCTGGAGACTGAATTTGCTAAAGTGTGTGAAAGAGGAAAGCTGAGAGTAGGTTCAGTAGGGTTGAGGGACAAGTCAATTGGGAGGTAAGTTTGAATGGAGAAAAACTGGAGGAAGTGAAGTGTTTCAGATATCTGGGATTGGATTTAGCATTGGATGGAACCATGGAAGCGGAAGTGAGTAGCAGGGTGGGGGAGGGGGCAAAGGTTCTGGGAGCATTGAAGAATGTGTGGAAGGTGAGAACGTTATCTCGGAGAGCAAAAATGGGTATGTTTGATGGAAAAGTGGTTCCAACAATTTTATATGGTTGTGCTATAGATAGGGTTGTGCGAAGGAGGGTGGATGTGTTGGAAATGAGATCTTTAAAAACAATATGTGGAGTGAGCTGGTTTAATCGATTAAGTAATGAAAGGGTAAGAGAGATGTGTGGTAATAAAAAGAGTGTGGTTAAGAGAGGAGAAGAGTGTGTATTGAAATCGTTTGGTCACATGGAGAGAATGAGTGAGGAAAGACTGACAAAGAGGATATATATGTCAAAGTTGGGGGGAACAAGGAAAATATGGGACCATATTGGAGATGGAAAGATGGAGCGAAAAAGATTTTGAGAAGGAGACTTGTGTGAGGATGTGCTAGTAGAGACTGAGTGCAGATTGGAAAAAGGAGAGAGCAAAGGACATAAGGGGAGTGGGGGAGGAATGGGATGTATTTAGGGAAGCAGTAATGGCTTGCACAAAAGATGCTTGTGACATGAGAAGTGTGGGAGGTGGGCAGGTTAGAAAGGGTAGTGAGTGGGATGAAGAAGTAAGATCATTAGTGAAAGAGAAGAGAGAGAGGCATTTGGACACCTTTTGCTGGGAAGTAGTGCAAACGACTGGGACATGTATAAAAGAAAGAAGCAGTAGGTCAAGAGAAAGGTGCAAGAGGTGAAAAAGAAGGCAAATGAGAGTTGGGGTGAGAGAGTATCATTAAAACTTAGGGAGAATAAAATGATGTTTTGGAAGGAGGTAACTAAAGTGTGTAAGACAAGAGAACAAACAGGAACATCGGTGATGGGAGCCAATGGGAATGTAATAAAAAGTGGTGGTGATGTGAGAAGGAGATGGAGTGGGTATTTTGAAGGTTTGTTGAATGTGTTAGATGATAGTGTGGTAGATATAGGGTGTTTTGGTCGAGGTCATGTGTGAAGTGAAAGGGTTGGGGAGAATGATTTGGAAAACAGAGGAGAGGTAGTAAAATCTTTGTGGAAGATGAAAGCTGGCAAGGCAACGGGTTTGGATGGTTTTGCAGAGGAATTTATGAAAAAAGAGGGTGACTGTGTTGTTGACTGGTTGGTAAGGATATTTAATGTATGCATGACTCATGGTGAGGTGCCTGAAGATTGGTGGAATGAATGTATAGTACTATTGTACAAAGACAAAGAAGATAAGGGTGAGTGCTCAAATTACAGAGGTATAAGTTTGTTGAGTATTCTGGGGAAATCATATGGGAGGATATTGATTAAGAGGGTGAAAGCATGTACAAAGCATCAGATTGGGAAAGAGCAGCGTGGTTTCAGAAGTGGTAGAGGATGTGTGGGAGACAGCAAGAAAGTAAAATAAATAAATATAAATATATACTTTATCTATTATACTTTGTTGCTGTCTCCCGTGTTAGCGAGGTAGCGCAAGAAAACAGACGAAAGAGGGGCCCAACCCACCCACATACACATGCGTATACATACACATCCACACACGCACATACACATACCTATATATCTCAACGTATACATATATTTACACACACAGATTTATACATATATACACATGTACATAATTCATACTGTCTGCCCTTATTCATTCCTGTAGCCACCTCGCCACACATGAATTGATAACCCCCTCCCACCGCATGTGTACGAGGTAGCACTAGGAAAAGACAACAAAGGCCACACTCGTTCACACTCAGTCTCTTCTTATCATGTATAGTGCACCGAAACCATAGCTACCTTTCCTCATCCAGGCCCAACAAACTTTCCATGTTTTACCCCAGACGCTTCACATGCCCTGGATCAATCCATTGACAGCAAGTCAACCCTGGTATACCACATCATTCCAATTCACTCTATCCCTTGCATGCCTTTCAACCTCTTGCATCTTCAGGGCCCAATCACTCAAAATCTTTTTCACTCCATCTTTCCACCTCCAATTTGGTCTCCCACTTCTCGTTCCTTCCACCTCTGACACATATATCCTCTTGGTCAAACTTTTCTCATTAATTCTCTCCATGTGACCAAAGCATTTCAAAACACCCTCTTCTGCTCTCTCAACCACACTCTTTCTATTACCACACATCTCTCTTACCCTTTCAATACTTACTCAATCAAACCACCTCACACCACATATTGTCCTCAAACATCTCATTTCCAGCATATCCACCCTCCTCCGCACAACTCTATCTCAACCATGTAACATTGTTGGAACCACTATTCCTTCAAACATACCCATCTTCAGCTTTCCAAGATAACGTGCTCAACTTCCACACATTTCACAACGGTCCAGAACTTTCGCCCCCTACCTCACCCTATGATTTACTTACGGTTCCATGGTTCCATCTGCTGCCAAATCCACTCCCAGATATCTAAAACACTTCACTTCCTCCAGTTTTTCTCCATTCAAACTTACTTCCCAATTGACTTGTCCCTCAACCCTACTGTACCTAAAAACCTTGCTCTTATTCACATTTACTCTCAGCTTTCTTCTTTCACACACTTTACCAAACTCAGTCACCAGCTTCTGAAGTTTCTCACCCGAATCAACCACCAGCGCTGTATCATCAGCAAACAGCAATTGACTCACTTCCCAAGCTCTCTCATCCACAACAGACTGCAAATTTGCCCCTCTTTCCAAAACTCTTGCATTCATCTCCCTGACAACCCCATTCATAAAAAAGTAAATAACCATGGAGACATCACGCACCCCTGCCACAAGCTGACATTCGCTGAGAACCAATCACTCTCCTCTCTTCCTACTCATACACATGCCTTACATCCTCGATAAAATCTTTTCACTGCTTCTAAAAACTTGCCTCCCACACCATATATTCTCAATACCTTCCACAGAGCATCTCTATCAACTCTATCATATACCTTCTCCAGACCCATATATGCTACATACAAATCCATTTGATTTCTCACACACATTCTTCAAAGCAAACACCTTATCCACACATCCTCTACTACTTCTGAAACCACACTGCTCTTCCCCAATCTAATGCTCTGTACATGCCTTCACCCTCTAAATCAATACCCTCCCATATAATTTCCTAGGAATACTCAACAGACTTATACATCTGTAATTTGAGCACTCACCTTTACCCCCTTTGCCTTTGTACAATAGCACTATGCATGCATTCCGCCAATCCTCAGGCACCTCACTATGAGTCATACATACATTGAATACCCTTACCAACCAGTCAGCATTTTTTTTTTAATAAATTCCACTGGAATACCATCCAAACCCGCTGCCTTGCAACATTTCATCTTCCGCAAAGCTTTTACTACCTCGTCTCTGTTTACCAAATCATTCACCCTAACCCTCTCACTTTGCACACAACCTCAACCAAAACACCCTAAATCTGCCACTCTATCAACTAACACATTCAACAAACCTTCAAAATACTTACTCCATCTCTTTCTCACATCACCAGTACTTGTTATCACCTCCCCATTAGCCCCTTCACCGATGTTCCCATTTCTTCTCTTGTCTTACGTACTTTATTTACCTCCTTCCAAAACATCTTTTTATTCGCCCAAAAATCTAAATATACTCTCTCACCCCAACTCTCATTTTCCCTCTTTTTCACCTCTTACACCTTTCTCTTGATGTCCTACCTCTTTCTTTTACACATCTCCCGGTCATTTCCACTATTCCTCTGCAAACCTCATCGAAAAACCTCTCTCTTCTCTTTCACTAATAATCTGACTTCTTCATCCCACTACTCACAACCCTTTCTAATCTGTCCACTTCCCAAGCTTCTCATGCCACAAGCATTTTTGCACAAGCCATACATCCCATTCATTCACCACTCCCCTTACATCATTTGCTCTAACCTTTTTCCATTCTGTACTCAGTCTCTCCTGGTACTTAATCACACAAGTCTCCTTCCCAAGCTCACTTACTCTCACCACTCTCTTCACCCAAACATTCTCTCTTCTTTTCTGAAAACCTCCACAAGATAATGATCAGACATCCCTCCAGTTACACCTCTCAGTACTTTAAAATCAAAAAGTCTCTCTCGCTCACCTATCAATCAACACATAATCCAATGATGCTCTCTAGCTATCTATCCTATGTCTATACGTACAATTATGTATATATTTCTTTTTAAACCAGGTATTCCCAATCACCAGTCCTTTTTCAGCACATAAAACTACAAGCTCTTCACCATTTTCATTTACAACACTGAACACCCCATGTACACAAATTATTCTTTCAACTGCCACATTACTCATCCTTGCATTCAAATCACCCATCACTATAACCTGGTCTCATGCATTAAAACTATTAACACACTCACTGAGCTCTTCCCAAAACACTTGCCTCTCATGATCATTCTTCTCATGCCCAGGTGCATATGCACCAATAATCACCCATCTCTCTCCATCCACTTTCAATTTCAAAGGGTAAGGGGAAGAGTGGTTTGGGAATGTCTTGGGAGTAAAGTCAGGGGTTTGTGTGAGGACAAGAGCAAGGGAAGGAGTAGCACTACTCCTGAAACAGGGGTGGTGGGAGTATGTGATAGAGTGTAAGAAAATAAACTCTAGATTGATATGGGTAAAACTGAAAGTGGACGGAGAGAAATGGGTGATTATTGGTGCATATGCACCTGGGCATGAGAAGAAAGATGATGAGAGGCAAGTGTTTTGGAAGCAGCTGAGTGAGTGTGCTAGTAGTTTTGATGAATGAGACTAGGTTATAGTGATGGGTGATTTGAATGCAAAGGTGAGTAATGTGGCATTTGAGGGAATAATTGGTGTGCATGGGTTGTTCAGTGTTCTAAATGGAAATGGTGAAGAGCTTGTAGATTTATGTGCTGAAAAAGGACTGGTGATAGGGAATACCTGGTTTAAAAAGAGAGATATACATAAGTACACATATGTCAGTAGGAGAGATGGCCAGAGAGCATTATTGGATTACATGTAAATTGATAGGTGTGCAAAAGGGAGAATTTTGGATATTAATGTGCTGAGAGGTGCAACTGGAGGATTGTCTGATAATTATCTTGAGGAGGTGAAGGTGAAGATTTGCAGAGATTTTCAGAAAAGAAGAATGTTGGGGTGAAGAGAGTGGTGAGAGTAAGTGAGCTTAGTAAGGACACTTGTGTGAGGAAGTACCAGGACACACTGAGTACAGAATGGAAAAATGAGAGAACAAGGACATAAGGGGAGTGGGGGAGGAATGGGATGTATTTAGAGAAGCAGGAATGGCTTGCACAAAAGATGCTTGTGGCATGAGAAGTGTGGGATGTGGGCAGATTAGAAAGAGTAGAGTGATGGTACGAAGAAGTAAGATTATTAGTGAAAGAGAAGAGAGAGGCATTTGGACGATTTTTGCAGGGAAAAAATGCAAATGACTGGGAGATTAAAAAATGAAAAAGGCAGGAGGTCAAGAGGTTAAAAAGAGAGCAAATGAGAGTTGGGGTAAGAGAGTATCAATGAATTTTTGGGGAGAATAAAAATATGTTTTGGAAGGAGGCAAACAAAATACATAAGACAAGGGAACAAATGGGAACATCAGTGAAAGAGGCAAATGGGGAGGTGATAACAAGTAGTGGAGATGTGAGGAGATGGAGTGAGTATTTTGAAGGTATGTTGAATGTGTTTGATGACAGAGTGGTGGATATAGGGTGTTTTGGTCGAAGTGGTGTGCAAAGTGAGAGGGGTTAGGGAGAATAATTTGGTAAACAGAGAGGAGGTAGTAAAAGCTTTGTGAAAGATGAAAGCCGACAAGGCAGTGGGTTTGGATGGGATTGCAGTGGAATATATTAAAAAAGGGGGTGACTGTACTGTTGACTGGTTGGTAAGGTTATTTAATGTATGTATGACTCATGGTGAGGTGCCTGAGGATTGGCAGAATGCTTGCATAGTGCCATTGTACAAAGGCAAAGGGGATAAATGTGAGTGCTCAAATTACAGAGGTATGTTTGTTGAGTATTCCTGGGAAATTATATTGGAGGGTATTGATTGAGAGGATGAAAGCATGTACAGAGCATCAAATTGGGGAAGAGCAGTGTGGTTTCAGAAGTGGTAGAGGATGTGTGGATCAGGTGTTTGCTTTGAAGAATGTATGAGAAATACTTAGAAAAGCAAATGGATTTGTATGTAGCATTTATGGATCTGGAGAAGGCAAATTATAGAGTTGATAGAGATGCTCTGGAAAGAGCGACAAGGATGCAGTCTGTTGTGGATGAGAGATCTAGGGAAGTACGTCAGTTGTTGTTCACTGATAATACAGCGCTGATGCCAGATTCGGGTGGGAAACTGTAGAAGTTGGTGACTAAGTTTGGTAAAGTATATGAAAGAAGAAAGCTGAGAGTAAATGAGAATAACAGCAAGGTTATCTGGTACAGTAGGGTTAAGGGGCAAGTCAATTTGGAGGTAAGTTTGAATGGAGAGAAAATTGAGGAAGTGAAGTGTTTTCAATATCTGGGAGTGGATTTGGCAGTGGATGGAACCATGGAAGCGAAAGTGAATCATAGGGTGGGGAAGGAGGCGAAAGGTCTGGGAGCGTTGAAAAATGTGTGGAAATCGAGAATGTTATCTTGGAAAGCAAAAATGGGTATGTTTGAAGGAATAGTGGTTCCAACAATGTTATATGGCTGCGAGGCGTAAACTATAGATAGAGTTGTGTGCTGGGGGGGGGGGGGGGTAAGTGCTGGAAATGATATGTTTGAGGACAATATGTGGTGTGAGGTGGTTTGAGCGAGTAAGTAATGACAGAGTAAGAGAGATGCATGGTAACAGAAAGAGCGTGGTTGAGAGAGCAGAAGAGGGTGTTTTGAAATGGTTTGGTCACATGGAGAGAATGAGTGAGGAAAGATTGACCAAGAGGATATATGTGTCAGAGGTGGAGGGAAAAAGGAGAAGTGGGAGACCAAACTGGAGGTGACAAGATAGAGTGAAAAAGATTCTGAGTGATCGAGGACTGATATGCAGGTGGGTGAAAGGCATGCAAGGAATATAGTCAATTGGAACGATGTGGTATACCTAGGTCGACGTGCTGTCAATGGATTGAACAAGGGCATGTGAAGCATCTGGGGTAACCCATGGAAAGTTTTGTGGGGCCTGGAGGTGGAAAGGGAGCTGTGGTTTCAGTGCATTATACATGACAGCTAGAGACTGAGTGTGAACGAATGTGGCCTTTGCTGCCTTTTCCTAGCGCTACTTCGCAATCATTCAGGGGAAGGGGGTTTTCATTTCATGTGTGGCGGGGTGATGGGATGAATAAAGGCAGACAGTATGAATTATGTATATATATATGTTTATGTCTGTGTGTGCATGTATATGTATACGTTGAGATGTATAGGTATGTATATGTGCGTGTGTGGACATGTATGTATATAGATGTGTATGTGGGTGGGTTGAGCCAATTTTTGTCTGTTTCCTTGCACTACCTCGCTGACGCGGGAGACAGCAACAAAGTATAATAAATAAATATATATATATATATATATGTACCATGGACTGCTAGAAATTTGAATTAAAGAAATATTAAATGTAAATTAAATAAATAAATGAAGTACAATATACACCTGCTCAGGACTGAGGTGCTCATCAGCTACAAGTTTTGCAAATTCACCCACATAATCAGCAGCTCCTTCGTGGTTTGAAGACCGCTTTTCTCTGCCCATTTTATTCATGGAAATTCCATGACGCTTCTTGAATCTTTGAGTCCACCCTTCACTATAGTCAACCTTATGTTGTAACTTAAGTTCTTTATGGAACAACTTAGCCTGGTCCATTATCATGCTACCTGACAAGTCCATTCCATCACTCTGATGCTGTCGAAACCATTTCATCATCACTCGATCGTGCTCGGTACTCTTACCATCTTTCACAGTTTTTCTAATCATTTGCTTCTTGGAGTCACTGTCTGTATAGAATTTCAATAATTTCTCCCTTTGCTTCTTTATATCATAAACAGTTGATGAGCCAATACTGTAGATGTCACACCACTTATGCACCGAAACACCACGGTCCATTTTTTTAAGTTCTACTTTATCTTATATTGATATGGACTGGTGTTTATGTTTGACACCATAACTGACACTTTCACATGTGTTAGAAGCCATAGCTTGGGTTGAATTTAAGCAAACTAAGTTGAAAATCTCAAAGAATTGCAGTATCACCACCACCAAGTGCAGTGTAAAGAAAGTAAACAAGCGTGCCCTACACACAATGCCATCTGTGGCTAACCAGTAAACTAGTCTAGTGGCCGCAGTAATTTCAGGTTCCCTCATGTAATTTTGTCCGGAATAAAGGAGGTGCCGAACCATCAGTTGCTGGAAAATCGGCGGTGTACCTGTATATGTCTGTGTATTTATATGTATGTATGCATTGAAATGTATAGGTATGTACATGTGTGTGTGTGTGGCCGTTTATATGTATACATGTGTATGTGGGTGTGTTGGGCCATTCTTCTGTCTGTTTCGTTGCGCTACCTTGCTAACACGGGAGACAGCAATTAATTATATAATAATAATAATAATAATATATATCTTTTTATCTTATTTTTTATTTGGCTTTGTTGCAGTCTCCCGCGTTTGCGAGGTAGCGCAAGGAAACAGACGAAAGAAATGGCCCAACCCACCCCCATACACAATGTATATACATACACGACCACACACGCAAATATACATACCTATACATCTCAATGTACGCATATATATACACACACACAGACTCATAAATATATACCCATGCACACAATTCACACTGTCTGCCTTTATTCATTCCCATCGCCACCTCGCCACATATGGAATACCATCCACCTCCCACCTCATGTGTACGAGGTAGCACTAGGAAAAGATGTTAATGTGCTGAGAGGTGCAACTGGAGGGACGTCTGATCATTATCCTGTGGAGGCTAAGGTGAAGATTTGTATGGGTTTTCAGAAAAGAAGAGTGAATGTTGGGGTGAAGAGGGTGGTGAGAGTAAGTGAGCTTGGGAAGGAGACTTATGTGAGGAAGTACCAGGAGAGACTGAGTACAGAATGGAAAAAGGTGAGAACAATGGAAGTAAGGGGAGTGGGGGAGGAATGGGATGTATTTAGGGAATCAGTGATGGATTGCGCAAAAGATGCTTGTGGCATGAGAAGAGTGGGAGGTGGGTTGATTAGAAAGGGTAGTGAGTGGTGGGATGAAGAAGTAAGAGTATTAGTGAAAGAGAAGAGAGAGGCATTTGGACGATTTTTGCAGGGAAAAAATGCAATTGAGTGGGAGACGTATAAAAGAAAGAGACAGGAGGTCAAGAGAAAGGTGCAAGAGGTGAAAAAAAGGGCAAATGAGAGTTGGGGTGAGAGAGTATCATTAAATTTTAGGGAGAATAAAAAGATGTTCTGGAAGGAGGTAAATAAAGTGCGTAAGACAAGGGAGCAAATGGGAACTTCAGTGAAGGGCGCAAATGGGGAGGTGATAACAAGTAGTGGTGATGTGAGAAGGAGATGGAGTGAGCATTTTGGAGGCTTGTTGAATGTGTTTGATGATAGAGTGGCAGATATAGGGTGTTTTGGTTGAGGTGGTGTGCAAAGTGAGAAGGTTAGGGAAAATGATTTGGTAAAGAGAGAAGAGGTAGTGAAAGCTTTGCGGAAGATGAAAGCCGGCAAGGCAGCGGGTTTGGATGGTATTGCAGTGGACTTTATTAAAAAAGGGGGTGACTGTATTGTTGACTGGTTGGTAAGGTTATTTAATGTATGTATGACTCATAGTGAGGTGCCTGAGGATTGGCGGAATGCGTGCACAGTGCCATTGTACAAAGGCAAAGGGGATAAGAGTGAGTGCTCAAATTACAGAGGTATAAGTTTGTTGAGTATTCCTGGTAAATTATATGGGAGGGTATTGATTGAGAGGGTGAAGGCATGTACAGAGCATCAGATTGGGGAAGAGCAGTGTGGTTTCAGAAGTGGTAGAGGATGTGTGGATCAGGTGTTTGCTTTGAAGAATGTATGTGAGAAATACTTAGAAAAGCAAATGGATTTGTATGTAGCATTTATGGATCTGGAGAAGGCATATGATAGAGTTGATAGAGATGCTCTGTGGAAGGTATTAAGAATATTTGGTGTGGGAGGCAAGTTCTTAGAAGCAGTGAAAAGTTTTTATCGAGGATGTAAGGCATGTGTACGTGTAGGAAGAGAGGAAATTGATTGGTTCTCAGTGAATGTAGGTTTGCGGCAGGGGTGTGTGATGTCTCCATGGTTGTTTAATTTGTTTATGGATGGGGTTGTTAGGGAGGTGAATGCAAGAGTTTTGGAAAGAGGGGCAAGTATGAAGTCTGTTGGGGATGAGAGAGCTTGGGAAGTGAGTCAGTTGTTTTTCGCTGATGATACAGCGCTGGTGGCTGATTCATGTGAGAAACTGCAGAAGCTGGTGACTGAGTTTGGTAAAGTGTGTGAAAGGAGAAAGTTAAGAGTAAATGTGAATAAGAGCAAGGTTATTAGGTACAGTAGGGTTGAGGGTCAAGTCAATTGGGAGGTGAGTTTGAATGGAGAAAAACTGGAGGAAGTGAAGTGTTTTAGATATCTGGGAGTAAATCTGGCAGTGGATGGAAACATGGAAGCGGAAGTGGATCATAGGGTGGGGGAGGGGGCGAAAATTCGGGGAGCCTTGAAGAATGTGTTTTGGGTGAGAAACATTATCTTCGGAAAAGAAAAAAAATGGGGTATGTTTGAAGGGAATAGGGGTTTCCCAAACAATGTGGTTTTGGTTGCGAGGCGTGGGTTTTGGATAGAGTTGTGCGCAAGGAGGATGGATTTTGCTGGAAATGAGATGTTTGAGGACAATGTGTGGTGTGAGGTGGTTTGATCGAAAGTAAGTAACGTAAGGGTAATGAGTGATGTGTGGAAATAAAAAGAGCCGTGGTTTGAGAGAGCAGAGAGGGTTTGTTTTTGAAAGTGGTTTTGGCAAAATTGGGGCCTATGGAGAGAATGATGTGAGGAAATTTGACAAGAGGATTTTATATGTGTCGGATGGTGGAGGGGAACGAAGGAGAATGAGGGAGTCCAATTGGGAGCTCGTGGTTTGGAAATGGAAAGGGATAATCTGGAAAGTGGAAAAATGGGATAGTGGAATTGTGGAAGGAGTGGTGAAATGGAATTGGAAGGAAAGATGGAATTGGAAATTGGATGGAATGGAAGGAAATGGATGTGGGATGGAAAGTTGGATGTTTAAATATGGTGGAAATGGAATAGAAGTGGAGTGAAAGATATTTTGTTGTGATCGGGGGGCGGCTTGAACATGCCAGGGGGGATGGGGCGTGAAAGGAGGGCAAGGAAAATAGAGTGTATTGGAGCGTAAGTGGTATACAGGGTTGACGTGCTGTCAGTGGATGATCAAGCATGTTGAAGGCGTCTGGGAGTAAACCAATAGGAAAGCGTTGTGTTAGGTATGTATATTGCGTGTGTGGACGTGTGTATTTGTACATGGTGTATGGGGGGGGTTGGGCACAATTTCTTCTCGTTCTGTTTCCTCTGCGCTACCTCGCAAACGCGGGAGACAGCGACAAAGTATAAAAAATAAAAAAAAAAAAAAAATAAAAAAAAAAAAAAAAAAAAAAAAAATAAAAAAAATATAAAAAAATAAGAAAAAAAATATATAAAATATATTTTATTTATATAATACTTATATATATACTATATATAGTTATACTTTATATATAATTTAGTTAGTATATATATGCATTGCTCGATCCATGTGCTTCAACATTATGCAGTATTCAAAGAGAAAATAAGAGAGAGTAATGAAACATAGACATTTAGTCTGGCACCTCCTAATTTAGAGAGGACCAATTCTATGCTATCAATATACTTATAAAGAAATTTCTTTCTTCGATGAATTATAGAAGATTTCTATTATACTTAGGAAAAGATAACTGGAATAATTAATAAATCATTATTTTCTCCACTTATTTTCAGTAACATTTCTCTGTCTATTAAACAAGCAAATGGTGGCTCAAGAAGTTCAAAGTTCTGTTATATGATCTTTGTACCATAAACGACAAATTATTCATGTTTTTACTCCACTTACAGAGACATGGGACGGTCTTAACATGAGGTGGCGTTATAAGATAACCACTAATCACTTTAAGACAAGTGAAATTAATCGACTTAGAGTAAAAATCATATTTCAATGGCCGAGTCGTCTTGACTTCATGCTGATACGGACACTGTAGTTTGATTCTCTTTAGCTATTTCGATAAGGTTTACAGGTCTTCCACTTTGACTTATGCTGTCTAATCTTTCTCCTCCTCACATGTTTCAATATCTTACGTTTCCGCTATCACAAAACAGCTCCTCGTTGTTAGGACCAAGTGGTTGTTTACTTGTTGTATTCGACTGTATTTAGTTGCATTCTGTTTGTATTAAGTTGTATTCACACAGTGGACGACAATCTGTACCACTAATGGTGCGAGGATATCATCAAAGTCTCGAGTTATAGATGAAACTATAACTTGTGTAGGATCTAGAAATCTATCTATATTATTCTGAGGCTATATAAAGCTCAGTTATGGAGTTTGTAATAATACTTTCAGCCCTGTTATATGTTGGTTAGTAATAAAACTTTCAGCTCCTTGAGTTATACTTGTTTGATAATAACACATCAGCTCCAGATATCTGTTTGTATAATAAGGCTTCACTCGTTCTTAGTACAATGTTGATCCGAAGGCTTTTCATTCTTGGGGTTCGAGTCATCTGCTTGAGGTTTAGTCTCGGTTGACATCTGGTTTTACTATCGAAATCTGGAGGGTCATCTATCCACTCTTGTGGTTCGTGTTTGGATTAATAACCGTCACTCTCCAATGGGAGTCAGGTCATGCAATCTCAGCAGATGTTAGACTGACTCGCCACGGTCTGTGGCCTCACACAATGCACTTGTTCTATGTATGATATCAGCGCTGCCCCAGCCATATGGTTGACCAAAGAAAAAAATAATTCGAGTCCATTATTTCATATATAAGGCGTTCGCTGATGAAATCGACAGTTTAGCTTGTCCATCTTCCTCTGCTACAGTTTCCAAGTAGAAACTGTGGTGCAAAGAATTAGCCTAATTATTGGACATACCCAACGTTTTTGCCACTAATGCACACCTCGATGTCATTCTGGTTACGGCACCGTCCTCTCCCAGCTTTTCAATGAAAGGCATGGTTTTGTAAAATTGTGGACCTTGTTTGGTACACCCTGAGGCGACGAGTTTTTGGGCTTGTTATGTGTTATGATGCTGATGGCCGTGGTCCCTGGCGCCTCGGAAGATATATGTCATACAAGCTCGCAGCAGCTTTCTACAAGTAACCTACTTCGGAGTACCTTCGACGAGGTTCTGCTAGGGCGCTGCCACTACGGGCCGCCAACAACGCACCGAAAGGAGTGAGATGGAGAGATGCGAGAAGGGATGAGAGATGGAGTGCTGAGAGGCAAGAGAGAGGAGATTGAGAGAGTGATTGCCTGATGAGATGTCGGATATGAGGATTGAGAGGAGAGATTCCAGAACGTTTACTTTATCTTCCATCCATTGTATGATGGTGAGTACGGCTTCCTCATTGGTTCTGCTATCTCTTCCTGCGGGACATCAGCACAAATTTTGTTCTCAAATCCTCGTGCATTTCGAGAGTCTCGGAGTTGATAGATGGAGAAGAGAGGAAAAGAGGACATTCTCCTGCCTCTACTAAAAACTAGAAGTTTATCGTGGGTCCCATGCTAGTAGCATGAAGTAGCAGGAATGAATTGTTTAATGTTATTGCAAACTTCTCCTCCAGTCCTCTTTTCTTGTTCTGGAAGATTTGTGTTTCCACATTTCGTCAGCCCTCAAGATGTCCTCCTTTGTTCTTCCAGCTGATTTGTACATGACTGGTCGTGTACTGGGGCCAAGTCCCTCAACAGCGCAGGAGTAAGGGAAGCCTTCGTAAAAACGTTCATCACGAAGGGTCGACTCGTCTTGCATCTTGCAATACGTGTTTTTTTATCTGTGTGACAGCCTCACACCACCCCCCCCCCCCCACCCCCCCGCATGACTCAATACGGGGATAGGGAACATCAATATCTTTCTTGGGGTTTTTACAAGAAAAAGCGTCTTTCGTTAACATACACAATACGAAGTAAGAGGGTTACTTTCATCAATTTACAGATAAGACTAACCCCCCCCCCCCCCCCCCCCCCCAGGAAGAAGAGGAGATCTTCGCATTCCTGGCATTTTCTTTCCTTTTTTGAGATCCAGCTGAAGACATATTGTTGTACAAAAGGCTTCCGAAACAGCAACAAGACGACCCCCTGGTCGATATGAGGATGTTTGTGATAGTGGGGAAGTAGAAACTCACTGGCTAGTGTGGTTAAGAGTAGAAAGCATACAGAGTCATGACAAAAGAAAAAACCTGCAAATCGTTCGTGTGACTAAGGAGGCGGGAAGAATGCTAGGACGTGGACATTGAACAGTAATATTTATCGGCTTTATTTTTACGGTTATCTGACAGCACTGCTTTCAAAACCTCGGAATGATTAGATCATTCCAAATGTTAATTTTTTCTTTCAGTAAAAATTAACGCTTCGCTTTGTATCGAGAAAAATAAAGACTTCTACGGTTTAGTCGATGGCATACTTTTCAAATTTCTTCGCCACTGACCTCTATGTTGCGGTACACGGACCCGTGTGTCTTACACTGACTGGATTCAAAATAGTGCGGAAGGACAACACCTCCAGCCTTTTTTCATGCTGCGTAGGTCTGTGTCAGGAGAATTCCAAGATGGTTGGCAGAAGGCATGAGAGCAAAAGTCAAACTCTAGAAACCGAAGCTAGAACGCTAAACAGCGGGCGAAGTCAGAAGGAAAGGAGATTTGATTAACACTAGAGTTCATCGCTCTATGAGACTACTCCCTTTACACATCACAGGAAGCTATGGGAGGGAGAGGAGGAGGGAAACCTATACTTCAGTGATGGACAAATTATATGAAGTAAGTCCAAAAATATAGTCAGCCCAAGCACTGGAAAAAAGAAGGGATTTACAGTCCAGTGTCCACAGATCTCGCACTGTCGCAGATCCATCTTCAGAAGAACATGCCGGTTCTTACAGGAGGACTACAACCTAGGGTACATCAAAAGCGACAAATTTTCAACACAACCACACACACCAAAACACAACACACACACACACACACACACACACACCACTCCCAGTTGTAACTGGTGACAAGTCTTGCAAGGAGGATTCGCTCTATGCTTTCTTACACATCCGCCGTACCAGCAAAGACTGAACCTGAAGCGATTTAGCGCTCTCCTCTGCTTGGTGTAAGGCCTTCGGCACTTGATGACCACAGACTAGTGAATGTAAGACACCTCATCAGGATTTACAAGACCTGTTCAGCAGGCGGTTGAGGGTGAACTCCCACATGGAGAGCTCTGCAGCGGACTGCCAAATATACTCCACTGCTCAATAAGGTCATCCAGCCACAGCGATTGAAGGTGGACACAGGGGGGAATCAAAGCAGTGAATATAAAGCGTGAACAAGTGTATGCAAGAATAAGACCCGCCCTAATCCTTTCTTTCTAACTGGTCATGAGAACGACCCAAGCGAGAAAACACCCTCCCTGAACCTTACAAGAGTCACTGAGGCAGTAGCTCAATGACCTCATCACAACGCCTTGCGCTTTTAAATCAGCTGGACGAAGCGTGTAACAGCGAAGACGTTCTTCGCAAGATGGTGGAATCGAACAATTAAAAGTGTATGACCTTTAAATTGTTTCTGTTCATCATGAAAATTTAGAGAGGAGAGAAACGTGTACGGAATTATAAAGCAAGTCATTTTATGACAATGTGTCAAAGGTATTGAGGAATTGTAGACGTGGTCAACTCTCGTACAATAAATTAAAAAGTAAAAAAGAATACTTGATAGAGATGGTTCCCTCCACGAGGGTAAAGCTCTCTCCCCGTGTAGTTCAAATAGGTCATTATAAATAGGTCATCACACACACTGGGTAAGTTATTGAATGTAGGTTGTTATACTGGATATAATGTTCGTTTTTTGTCATAGTCAACCTAATATTATGCTGACTCTTCCCTATCTGTAACTGCGTAGTGAAACTTCTCCTGGCATCCTTCATGCGTCCGTGTCTCTCTGTCTCCTGTCCTGCTGGTTGGGCAACAGGAGCGCCCCCCGCTAACTACTTCGCAGGACATGCTGCCAAACACGAACTTCACCTGCAGCGATCAACGGCCCACGGGAGGCTACTACGCCGACCCCGAGGTGGCTTCAGATTGTTTCCTCGCATCTGCGTAGGGTCTCCGACGAGTGAGGTGAGTACGTCTTTGGATGTTCTTTTACCAGGTTCCTCTGAATAGTTCTGACGTCTCGGGGGTGGGGACCTAGAAGGTGAATTTTCGTCAGTCTCTGGCGAGAAGGTAAGGTTCTACTTGGCATCAGATAGGGTGCTTTCAAGGTACCCCATAGTAGCTTACAAGTGCCTTCTGCATAGGGCTCTCAAGTGTAATATCCTTTTGTAGAGGTTCTTCAGTGGAGCATTTTAAGCTCCTTGTGTCCTTTCATTAAAAGCCTACTAGCGGAAACTGGTCATTCGAAGTTCCAAAGGAAGTGGACCAAGTTCCTCAAGGCAGTGACTTGGGCCTTCTGAGGTCCTCCAGAAAGCATCTAATGCCTTCAAAAGGCTCTAGTGTAGCTTCTTTACTGGAAACTCATGCGTCCTTTCCGCTGTTCCTGGCAAAGTTATAGTTTTCCAGGTAATACTTTTGGAAAGAGCTCTAGATTCTTCACAGTAATTCCACTTTCTCTGCCTGTTAGGTATGACCAAAGCAGCCTGAACACGGCGAAGGCTTACAACCCTTGATCACAAGGGCGCGACCAGAAACATGTGGGTAATAGCCTTGAACATGAATGGAACGACCTTGAACACGAGGGTACGACCTTTATAACACGAGGATACGACCCTGTGATACACGAGGGGTACAGCCCTTCGAGAACACAATGCTCGACAATACCCTTGAACATGCAGGGTTATAGCCCTTGAACGTGAGGCAGTTATAGCCCTTGACACGAGGGGTATAGCCCATTCAACACTCAGGGTACGACCTTGAACACGAAGGTACTATACCATTGTTCACTGGCCACGACCCGATGAAACACAGGTACGACCCTTGTACACGAAGGTATCCCTTGTTCACGTGTGGTACGACCGATGAACGCAAGGTACGACCCTTGTGATAGCGTGGGTACGACCATGACACCAGGGTACGAGACCCTCGACAAAGAGGATGCCTATGACCTTTTGTTTTTACTTATACGGCGTAAACCATTACTCGATCTGGCAGGTCAGGACACAAGGTCTGCGACATCACAGCCAAGGGTTAGTTACAGTCGTTGCTCAAGGGTCGTCCCAGTCGTTGTTCAAGGGGATAGTGGGGGTTCTTTTTTCGCCCACGGGTCTTATTACTGTGTTTTCAACAAGGGTTCGTTTCTCGTCGCTGTTCAAGAGTTTAAGATTCCTATGACTGCAAACATACAACACACACTACCCCACCACACATACCTTACGATCTTTTACGTGTCCACATAACAGATAACCTTCTCATAAACTTCATAAATAATACTTTGCAATCATAGCTAACATAGCTAGCATCGCCTCCAAAAAGAGAATTATCACAATAATCCGTCGTTATCCATTACTAGATCATCACATAACCCTTCGGATCCATTCCTAGATCAACAAAATTAACCTCGTATCATTCCTAGTTTATCACAAAACCCTGTATCCATTCCTAGATCATCCACATCAACCCTCGTATCCATTCTAAGATTATCACATACCCTGGTATCCATTCCCTGATTATCCCACATAACCTCGTATCCATTCCTAGATTTATCACAACCCTCGTATCCTTCCTAGATTATCACATAACCTATCGTATCCATTCCTGATTTTCACTTAACCCTCGGTATCCATTCCTGATTATCTCATAACCCTCGTATCCATCTAGTTAAACACATAACCCTCGTATCATTCCTAGATTATCACATAACCTCGTTTCCATCCTAGTGTAGCACATAACCCTCGATCATCTTCCTAGATTATAACGATTATACCCTCGACCATGCCTAGATTATCACATAACCTCGTATCCAGTCTAGCTCTCATGTATCACATATACCCTCGCTTATCCATTACTAGATTATCACATAACCTCGTTATCCATTCTAGATTATCAAATAACCACCTCGTAACATTCCTAGGGAATTATCATAACCCTCGTTTCATTCCTAGATTTATCACTTAACCCTCGTATCCATTCCTAGATTATCACTATAACCCCTCGTATCCATTCCGCTAGATTATCCATAACCCTCGCGTATTCATTCCTTAGATTATCACATTACCTGGTATCCATTCCTAGATTATCACATAACACTGGTATCGCCATTCCTAGATTATCACAATAACCTCGTATCTATTACTAGATTATCAATAACGCCTGGTATCCATTCCTAGATTATCACCATAACCTGGTATCCTTTCCTTGATTTATACATAGAACCCTGTATCCATTACTAGATTATCACATAACCGCTCGTATCCATTCCTAGATATCAGCATAACCTCGTTTCCATTCCTAGATATCAACATAACCCTCGTAGATACATTATAGATTATCACATAACACTGGTATGCCATTCCTATTTTATCAGCATGACATGGGTTTCCATTCCTAGTTTATCACATAAACCCTCCGTTATCCATTCCTTAGATTATCACATATAACCCTCGTAGTCATCCCTGATTTATCTCACAGTAAACCTGGTATCAATCCTAGATAACATACGTGACAATAAAAGGTTTTTTTTAACTTTTGTCCCACATGAGAAATAATTGCGACTTATGGAGTAAACAGATTAATAACGGTCTGGATGACACACGTAGACTACGTAATTCATGGCCATTACGTCTACATATCGGAAGTTTTTGCGTCATCCAGGCATCTGCTCATATCGTATTGTGTGCGAGAGCGCAATAACATGCGGGCATATCCAGGGACTACTAGTGGGTTGTGATTTCATTACAATTGGAATCTTTATGTATTAGTGTCTAAATACCCAGGAACAAGACGGTACGATCATTGGGGCAAAGACGGTTACGATCCCTTGGGCCAAGGACGGTACGATCCTTGGGCAAGACGCGGTACGATCCTTTGGGCAAGACGGTACGATCCCTTGGGCAGACGGTACGACACAGAACACGAAGGTATGATCCTTAGGGCTAAGACGGTACTCGATTCCTTGGAGCATTGACGAACAACGCTTGAGCATGACGGTAAAACTTTTGAGCCACGACGGGGCAAAAGCTTTGAGCATGACGTTACACGGCTTGAGCAAGACGCAGTACAACGCTTGCAGCACGACGGTACAATCGCTGTTGAAACACGACAGGTTACAACACTCGAGCACGGGACGGTTGCAACGCTTGAGCTAAGACGGTACAACGCTTGAGCATGACGGTTTACAACGCTTGAATCACGACAGGTTCAACACTTTGAGCACGACGGTACTGGTTAAAACGCTTGAACACGACGGTACAACACTTGAGCACGAACGGATTTTGCAACGCTTGAGGCAAGTCGGTACAAACGCTTGAGCATGACGGTGACAAACGCTTGAACACTGACGGTTACAAACACTGAGCACGACGGTTTGCTCACGCTTGAGCATGGACGTGCAACGGCTTTGAAGCACGACGGTTAAAACGCTTTGAGCATGACAGTTTACAACGCTGTTGGCAGACGTACTACGCTTGAGCATTGACCAGTACAACACTATGAACACGACGGTACATACGCTTTGAGCATGAGCGGTGAAACGCTTGGAGCACGACGGTACAACGCTTGGAACACGACGTTACAAGAACGCTTGAACCACGACAGTACAACGCTTGAGCACGACGGTACAACGCTGAGGAACGACAGTACAACGCTTGAAGCACGACTAGTACAACGCTTGAGCGCACGATTGATACAAGTTGACATGACAGTACAACGCTTGAACTCACGGGACGGTTGTTCGGTCACAACGCTTAACACGACGGATACAACGCATTGAGCACGGTGACAGTTCAACGCTTGAGCACGACGGTACATCGCTTGAGCGAGATCAGTACAACGCTTTTGAAGCACGATTGGTACAAAGCTTGAGCAATATGACAGTACAACGCTTGAAACACGTACGGTACAGCTTGGAACACGACAGTGTACAACGCTTGAACACGACGGTACAACGCTTGAACAAGACAGTACAACGCCTTGATACCATCTCGACGGCGGTACAAAACGCTTTTGAGCACGACGGCTACAACGCTTGAACACGACGGTACAACGCTTGACACGACGGTACAAACGCTGAGCACGAAAGGTACAACGACTTTGGGCACGAAAGTACACGCTTGGGCACGAACGGTACGCAACGCGTTGAGCAACGACTGGTACATCGCTTGAACACGACGAGTACAACGCCTTGAGCTCGAAGGTATCACGCTTGGGTACGAAAGTACATCGCTTGAGCACGACGGTACCAAACGCTTGAGCACGGACGGTACAACGCTTGACACGGACAGTTACAACGCTGAGCAGCGACGGTACAAACACGAGCTTGTGCATGACGGTAAACGCGTGAGCACGACGGTGAAACGACTTGGAGCACGACGGTACAAAACTTGAGCATGACGGGACAACGCTTGAGCACGACGGTTCCAAACGCTTGAGAGACTGTACAACGTAGAGATAGCACAACGCTTGAGCTCGACGGGTATCAACGCTTTGAGCACAGCAGTAGCACGTTGAGCACGACGGTATACAACGCTTTGAGCACGACGTACAACGTTGAGCATACGAGGTACAACGCTTGAAACGACGGTAGAAACGTTGGAGGACGGTACAAGTTGAGAGAAGGTACAACGTTGGGCAAGGTAATGTTGGAGCAGAGGGTAAAAGTTGAGAGAAAGGGTTCAAGATGAATAGGAGGTACAGTTGAGATTTCAATTATCACATCTTCCAAAAATAATTCTACACATTCATTTTAATATAATATTAAGTTACTACATTTATTTTAATGATACACCTTTAATACTATATCACAATCTAATCTTATATCACTTTACTATCAAATTCTATCACATCCTACATACAAAACCTTCCTACTTCTTCAACCCTTCTACCCAAAACTATACCTTCTAACAATCATCAAACTCCAATAAACAAACCAAAAAAAAAAACCAAAAAAAAAAAAAAAAAAAAAAAAAATAAAAAAAAAAAAAAAAAACCCAAAAAAAAACAAAAAAGAACCTCCCAAAAAATAAAAAAAAACCCCCCCCCCCACCTCATTATATATATAAAAAAAATTTTTTTTTTTTTGTATTTTTTTAAATTAATCATATTTTTTTTCCTTTTTTTTTTTTAGTATTATTTTTTTTTTATTTTTTTTTTTTATCTTTTTACCCCCCCCCTTTTTTTTTTTTATTTTTTTTTTTTTTTCCCCCCCCCCCCCCCCCTTTTCTTTTTCTTTTTTTTACCCCCCCCCCCCCCCCCCCCCCCCCCCTCCCCCCCCCCCCCCGGTTTGTTGGTGGGGGGGGGGGGTGGTGGGGGGCCGGGGGGGTATATACCCCCCCCCCCCCCCCCCCCCCCCCCCCCCCCCCCCCCCCCCCCCCCCCTTGGGAACAGCAACACACGAGACTTATGCGACCTGACGCCACAGTCGGAGTCTCTTGAAGGGGGAATAAAAGTCGGTTTCCTTGCGTCTGTCTTTGGCGACTTGAATGGCGCTCGTCAATATCTGATGATGTTCGTAGTGCTCGACGCCCCCGGCATAACATACCAAAACTATGAATCAAACTGAGCTTTAGGCATCGTAGGGCTTATGTTTTTTTCCTACTCATAGATAATCCTTTATAGATATTATTCATTTACTATACTTAATCGCTGTTTCCGCCTGTTCATCGTCCCTCGGGCTAGTCGGACTACTGGATACAAGTTTAGCTGGGGGCATGTGTGTATGTATATACTTTACTAATAAAGATACAGTACATATATACAAGGGCGGGTCAGTCACGAGTGTAAAAACTCTCTCCCTGTAACACATAAAAGTACTGCACACAAGTACAGTGCCCCCACCTGGAGCTGTAGGGTGATGGTCACATGTAGTAGACGAAGGAGAGGAGTGTATCTTGAGAGGACACAGTGGTGAATAAAATGAAGGGGCAATACTGGCCGGTGGGTTCTGCCTGGGCGCAAAGCACTCGAAAAGAGGAGGCGACAGATTCTTTCAAGAGCAAAGGAAAAGGCTGGAAATCACTCGTTATGTCTGCCAACAAAACCAGAAAACAGGAGAACTGACCATGGAAGAGAAGCAAAATAACCGAAAAGACGAGCAGAAGGACAAAGGAAGTGAACATGAAAAGACTATATGCTCTTGTCTTTGTATGGGTGGAGACAGCAAGGGCGGCCAATAACTAGAGCGAAGAAGGGAATGTGCTTGACATCTCGCTGCGGGGGGAGGAGACTTGCTAACGTCAGGATGACCAAACGACAAATTCTAGGTTGAGAATACTGAAGATTCTCGGAAGGTTATTGACACTGTTGGTGGTGATACTGTGTATAATAATCATCCCAGGACAAATGCCCATGAAAGAGTCCTGGTTGCTATACGTTGACCTCTTGTAACTCAAGGCTGCACTTACTTCAGGCAGCAGGGAATGTAGACTCCTTTAAAAAATGAGGAAAGGTCTTTGACGGAGACTTGTGTACTTCCAGCATTAGAGCCTCGTCAAAGGCGACTTTCAATCGCATTGTACCTCGAGCGGGCGGAGTCGCGGTGTTAGAATTTCACGGGACAAAATCATTAGGCGAGTTAGGTCATGGGAACGAGTTGGAGTGGGAAGCACCGAAGCAGACGATGGAAATGAGTAACAGCAAGAAGAAAAGAGAATGATTGAGTGTGCGCTTAGCGTCAAAACAAATAATGAGGGTGAGGGGTGACATGGCGCCAGCGCGGTGAGGGATGAATGGGCACGTTGAGTGGACGCACGGTCTGTCAGCGTGACGTGCTGAGAGACGCGCATAGCGCCACACTGGCCCAGGAAGAAAGCTGCAATTCAAATGTTCATAGGATTGACTGAACATCATCATGAACTCGGATGGTTATTAGAGTAGGTGACTGCAGATAAGGTGCAAAGAAAACAGTAAAAAGAAACGAATCTACGAAGCAAAACAAGAAGATACTGAATAGCTTTAGAATCTCTCAGTGTTCGGTGGCTATTTAGTTATGACTAATTACGGATCACTAAAGAGAACCGGTGTTAGAAAAAAGTTTATACAAGTCAGTGATGGTGTTTGGACTGGATGGATAACCCAGGTGGAAGACGTTCTGGGAAGAACAGGAAGATGCGATTGTGATAAACTACGGGACACGGAAAAGGATGGTCTATTTCTCAGATCAGTTATGAATTCATATGTGACACATTAAGATTAAAGCTCCACTGGAGAGTGCAAAACACCTGACTGAGCATAATTTTCTCCCTCTTTTCCTCTCACTTTACATCTCTTTTCACCCAGTTGGTCTTTGAGGGGTTACTTTTTCATGCCAC